>NW_026854503.1:0-55401 GCF_026571515.1 Ruditapes philippinarum | reverse complement strand
TGGCCACAGTAATCACTTATTGTTGTATGTAGTTTCAATTAAACATTTTATATACATGTTTGTATAAGCCTTTATTATGCAAGTCTAGAACAGTCTTTTCGAATTGGTGTTACAATTGATTAATTTATGAATGAAGTATTTTAGCAACAAATACACAAGGAGACTTAAGATACTGAAATGTTACTTTTACAGGCAAGGGAAACAAGGAATGATATTCTTCACAGTCCAAACTATGAACTATCTAAAAATCAACTAAATACGTTTATCAGAATGTTCAAAGAAGTACTAGAAATCAAGGACAAACATGGTAATACACCTTTGAAAGGGGAGCCAGGCGTAGAAGAAGCATTACGATTGCTAGATATGGTAATACTCCTATTGAAATTATATAGTATAACGTTTAAGGAAGTACTAGAAATCAAAAACAAACATGGCAATACACCCCTAAAAGGGAAACAAGGTGTTGCACGCGATTACCTTTACTAGATATGGTAATTCAACCTATAAGAGTAATGTAATAATTATTAAAACAAGATAAGCCGATTTAAGATACATTTTAGTGGTTTTTATAAAAAGAATTAGTGGATTAAATCGTATTTCTCTTTAAATTAAGAATATATTAATCTAATTAAGAATATTTGTTGCACATTATACATTATTATTGTTGCAAATTCTTAATGTTTACAACTTGTTATTTTGTAACAGATGTATGATATAAAATAGTACGTTCATGTCCTTTTGCATAAGTGTTAAAACATTTTTTTGCCTATGTTAATAAGTACATTATTGTCTAAAGTAGAATTTACATTATTGACTATAATAGTAAATACATTATTGATTATAATAGTAAGTACACTATCTTTGTCTGCTCTAACATTATAATGAATCACTCTGCAAACGTGAGCTCGTTACTTTTTGGCTTTTCACACATATACACAGAAAATTATTTGAATATTATCAAGATTGCAACAATACAGGATAAAAAGTGTTCAATAAAGCTTATTACTTGTAAATAGTTCGACAGTTTGTTGTAAAACAAGATTGCATTTGTGAAAAATGCCATGTCACCGTATTAATATACCTCTTGATAATAGTGCATGAACAGAAGACTTTTTCTGTTTCCATGTTTTGATATCAAAGTTCAATTTTACATCTAAAACTGTTTACATGGTCCAAATTTTATACCTGTCATCAAAGGACAAAAAGAATTTAACTTGTCAAAATTTAAATTTAGGTCAGCTGCATGCAATATATTAAAATTCAATTTAACATCTCAAAGTGTGCACATGGTCCAAATTTTATGGCTATACATCAACGGACGAAAAAGAAGGTCGCTGTCTCCTTGGGCAAGGCAAGACACAAATGTTAAATTGTCCCCCGCCTTTTGAAGAAAAAAGAGGGATATAGAAATATACTCCGTCCGTCCATCAGTCCGCCCTTCACATTTTCGTGTCCAGTCCATTACTGTGTCATTTACCAAAGGAATTTGAAATTACTTGGCGCAAATGTTTGTTATAATAAGACAATAAGTCATGCACAACAACCGGACCCCTTCCTCCAAGGCCAAGGTCACACTTGTAGATTAAAGACCAACGTTGTATTTTCGAGGGTATATGTTGTGCTCTGTCCATGTTTTTTATCAATGAAGGAATTTGAAAGTATTTGGCACAAATGATAACAATAATGAGACAATAAAATCAGTCGCCTACGCATACACCAAAGGTCAATGACACAGCTGGAGGTCAAATATTAACATAGTCTGTTACAGGGTATATTTTTTGTCCGACCGAGAACTTCTTTATATATCAAGGGAATTTGAAATTATTATGGCACAAATGATCACGATAATAAAACAATGTGTAATGTTTGAACAAGAATTTTTGTTACATAGTTACCAACGTCCCTGCCAAAAGGAATTTTATATAAAACACACAATTTGAAAAGCACAATTTTGTGTTTTATGTAAAATTCCCTTTGGCGGGGTCGTTGGTAACTCTGTTGCAAAATCTTGTCCAAACAATCTTTATATAGGTCCAACAGATTATGTTCATGTCAAATATCTAAGCAGTAGTTTCTCCTTTCCAAAAAAAATTTCTTTTAGTTTTAGTTTAGTTTTTAGTTTCTGTTTTTACATAATTAAAATCAATGACTCTGGGCGCGGCATATTTTGACCCAAGGCTATAATTCGGAAGCCTTTTATTCAAGAAAGAATGCTGCCAAGTTTGGTTGAAATTGGACCAGTGGTTTTTCACAAGTTCACTATATAGGAACAACGCACACGCACACGCACCAAAACACACATACACGCACGCACGCACACACATGCACACGAGCACGCGCACACACACACAGAGGTGAACCGCTATATTCCAAAGCCTTGCAGATACTGCAGCGGCAATAAATTAAAACTAGATAAATCTTAAGTTCATTTATACCTATCCATGTATTACTTCATTTACTTTCAAGTGGGGATGGATCCCTTCCATTCTTATAAAAAATGTGCCAAATGTGTTTTCAATTATTTTTGTATTGAAATGAAAATTGTTCAAATGAGTTTACAGACCGGAGTCCTATCATAATTTCTTTTACAGGTGCAACAAAATCAAATTGAGATGAACCTTGAACGTGACGTGAGAGAATTGAGAGAGCATGGAATGTTTAGATTAGAAGAGAAATACAAGACAGCAGAAAAACAGGCAAGTTTTATATTTATAGCTAATGCTTTTGAATTTTGTTATGACATGCTTTTACTGCGTACGTTCTATAAAGTAAGGAAATATTGATTTTCAAGTCTAATGAAATTTATAATTGATTCAAAATGTCTTTGAAAAATACTGCGATTCTTAAGTTGCTACTCTATTTATTGTATACGTATTATTACCGAGAAAATCATGTTAAAACTTGTGTATTTAACCTGTCATTTTTCATGTCTCTCTGTTAAAAGCCATGCTCGCTTGAATATATAGCCTCGTTTAGATTATTTTTAGCTTAAAGAAAACACTGAGGCGAACAATACATTCAAGAGTAATGGAAAAGTTACAATGTAAATGACATAAAAGTGTTATGATGTAAATATACTTTGTGGACATTAATTGTTCTTACCTTCTGACTTCTATCTAAAGTAAACAAAGGTAGTATTAAGACGGTGGTATCCGAACATTGCCAGTGTTCGTAAGTATTATATTGGGCCTAAGAAAATAAGGAATTAAATGAATATTTCCAAAATAAATATAATTATAATTTAGTTCTTTCTTTGTCGTGTTTATACACAATAAGCGCATGGTTCGAAATATATATATAATGCAACATTTTAAACCTTTTTTTCAGCGTGAACTGAAGCTTCAACTGATAGAGCAACAAATAAAAGGTTTGTCCTTGACTATTAATTTGAACAAGCAAGAGCTAATCCTTCTGCAAAAATTCTACCAGGTCATTAGACCATATTTTGAATCTAAAAGTACGTGTTTCGAGAAACATATTACAGTGTAGTTAAAAAATCCTGTGTACGTTTGAAAAGAATGACAATCTTTCTTTTAAATTCAACTAATTCATAAATTGGTTCCTTTTAATGATAGAATGGTTGGATTTGACAAGGCAGTAACATTTTGCTTAATTGACATAAGGTTTTTAACATATGTTATACTGATTACTCGTACAAAATATATAAATAGCTACAAAGAGAAGAAGAATTAAAAAAATAGAAGCTACAAAGAGAATCAGATTTTGAAATGAAAATGATGTTTGAATAGTACCGGTACCGTTGGCCTAGTGGTTAACTATAATAAACAAGACCTTTACCTTTTATATTTGGAAATGTGTTTAAGAGGACAGTTAATAAGTTGATATAAAGGAGGTCATGCAAGAAACATTTTCTTTAAAAAAAACGTCTTTATTTCTATAAAAATAATCAATCAAAAGAACAATGTTCTAAAAAAATAATATTGCTTGTAAAATAATCATCAAGAAATAATTATAGTAATTGCATCTGTAATAGAAAACATTCCCGAGTTTGCAGACTTTGTCTTTTAAATGGCTTGTAGCTATAAGCAGAAACAATGTTGTTGTTGTTGTTGTTGTTGTTTTAAATTTGAAAAACACAAGTATTGGTCGGTCGAAATAATCTTGCAAAATGTTTGGTCTAAAGATGTATTCTTCCCATTCATATACACGCCGAAATAGTTAAAAATAGGATATGCATATACTTTGTTTAGCATTTTAGAATATTATTTACATAAATTTCTATTATTGATCGAGTTGTGTTTTTATTTACAGATAAAGAAAATGAGCTTCGGCTTATGCTTAATCTTAGATCTGCGGGAAAACAAAAGAATCTTAAAGGTACTTAATGAAAAATAAATACTTAAAAACCTTTGAATTCAACACTTTCATTTGGTATGAATTAAAGATTTGTTAACATTGAAAAGAAGACAAAGGAAAACAAATTAAAAACATAATATTATTTCATATACCTTCATTTGTTTAAGGACTAATACGAGAATGTAACTAAAACGAGTTGAGCTATCTATACTTGAAATATATCAATAATTCATAGTCAAAGAATTATTTCTCTTAATTTTCCATGTTGTTCTTGCATAATAACTGCGCACATAGGTGTATATTAACGAAGACGGAAACATGCTTTTACAGATAAAATTACGCAAGCATGCACCTTGTTTTTAATATGCATAACGCAGGGCGCCATGTATAACGGAAATAGGGAAGGCATGACAAAACCTGTGTTACAGTTATATGGGAAAAAATAACGAAACGCAAATGTAACTTATTTAAGCTTATACACAATGCGTGCCTGCATTATATCTGCGTAGATTGATCCACGTTAAAGCGTGAATTAATTCTCTTTTATGTTTTTCTTTTTCAGAGCACTTCTTGCTTGATCTTCAGATAAATGTCATTGCTAAAAATGGTGGAAAAATTGTCGAAGGGAATCAACGAGTTTATGAAGTAATGAGAGACTATATTAAAGATAACGATGATATGACTGGTTCGCCTTTTGATAAAAAATCAACTGATACACCAATCTATCACCTCGTAGATTTCATCAAAACCATAAAGAAATGCCGTATCATTGATATTTCTACCATTGACCAATCGTCAACAGACATACAAATCCACTGCCCCAGTTCGAAGGCCATAGAAGAGTTTCTTAAGTCTATCATCAGTAACGAATTTCAACAAAAACTGTTCGACCTTAGACGATGGCTACAAGTGCAATATAACATTGAATCGTATGACATAATTGCCAATTGCTCGTCAAATGGCATAGAGAAAGTAAAACAACGTCTGTGTAAGTTAAATATGAATAATTAAGATATATGACACATTTTATATTAAACAGTGTATTCTGTATTTTTGTAATCAGTGCATATTAAAAGTATTTAATGACTAAATCAAAATCAATTTAAAAAATATTTGCTATATATTGTTAAGATATCTAAGGATTATTGAAAAACTTAATACGTTGATATTTTTTATTCTGTAAACACAAAAACATGTTCAAATATTTGAAAGCGTAAATCTACTGTCTTCAGATTTTACTGACGTAACCAGAACTATGACTTGTGCCGAGCATCAAAATACACAATGTACTCTCTATTGTCCTGACCATGACACGTTTTTTTGTACAGCATGCAGGGAATCAAGACATGGGTAATTAAACATTTTTACAATCAGTAATTTATAGTGGTTAATATAGTACAAAAGGTATCATATTAAACAAACGAATTTTAAAAGCGTGCAACAATGACTGTTAACTTATCTATCAGAAATATTTAAGTTTGATTTCTCTTAAATTACTTGAAAAAAAAAGAAAATGTAAAGTTTGACTAAAAATAATCATTTGATACCTTTTATTTGAAAAATTTCCACCTGTCATAAAGGATCTGTTTATCTCTGAAATAAATTTATAATTAAGAAATATCTAATTATCCGATTGTTGGTAAAATATGACTAATGAACACAAAAATATCAGCAATAGTTAAACCTCTTTTAAACGACAAAACAACTTTAATTGATCCGACATCTTGATTCCTCCTTTTAGCATATTGAAATAATTTAAATTTATTTGGTTAGTAAGACGAATGAAACATAATATAGTCATCACCTTTGATAAAAATTCGAGTTTTGGCAGAATAATAAATCTTCTTGTTATAGCAATTGGTCTACACTGAGATTCAGGTACAGTGGGCGACTAAATGATTTCGAATTACTGGAGTTGTTTTATTCAGAAGGTGATGTGGTTTTACCATTGTCATTGCATTAAAGATTGGAACAACCGAGGTTAACCAAAATTATCCCTTTCTGTTTTGACGCAATATGACCTAAACTGTGTTGACCAGTACGCCGTTAACCAAAAATAAAACATTTTCATATCGACAAATTCCAAGAGTTTAAGAGTTAACAGAGTAATACATGAATCCATTTATATATGAAATTCTGCCAGTTATTTTTGAAATGAGTATCCGCCAAAATTACATAAAATAAGAAAGGTAATCTGTTAAAAAGAGTCATTTTTCATTGACGCGCCTATAGTGTAATGTTAACATTAGCGCGCTTTATATGAAAATTTACGTCAACAATTTATAACAAATATGTAACCTCCAACTAATCATAATTCTAACACTATCGGAAATTTTTTCTATATAAACAAAGAAGGGCCGAAGCGTGCATTATTCTACAAACAATGCACTCGCCGTTCTTATTATCTCCCTGTGTATTTTCACATTGAGGGCGCCATTTTGTTTGAAAAATCTGATAAATGAAAACAATTTTTGTCGAATTTTGTTGTAAAAATCTCTCTAGATGAAAGAAAATGGTCTAACTAAGAAAATAAATCCGAAACCAATATCTTTAAGTCAGTCGTTAACGTTGTACATACGTTTAAAGTGTTGTTTACGTGACGTCACAATGTAGCACCAAACAGCACGTGCACAACAATCAAATCAAGTACGCTATTTTAATGTCGCAAACGAGTTTTACATTTATTTCACTTTTAATAATTTGTATTTTCGCTTGAAAAATTATGGAGTGAAATAAAATAAACAAACAAATTTTATCAACGTTTTCTAAATTCGCTATTCTCAAAACCTTTTTATTTAACGACAGTTTTTCTTTCAACCCACTGGAACTTCCTTTATAGAACCTTTATATTGGAAACTTTGAGTCGAAAACTAATTTAACCACCAAACATAAAGTCCAACTTTATAATAATAATTATATTTTTTCTTGACGTGTTACAATGGAAATAGATATTATTTTTTCGTGCATTATTGTATAATAATGCACGTTTTTCGTTCAAATGCTTTTAATTAATCACTCAGGCCTATCGGCCTTCGTGATTATATTACTACGCATTTGAGCTCAAACCGTGCATTATTTTTTACAACAATGCACTCAGAATTAATACATTTTTCCTAAGTTTAACTTATTACTGTCATACAAAAGTGTAAAGACAATAAGAAACTTATCAATGATTTTATATTATGCATTTAAACTGCGTAATGAATTTATATCTTAAAGTCTTTATGTAAGTTGCTAAATTTTATTACGCAATTACATGTTTTGTAAAATATGGCTAAAATGCTGCTATGACAATATGTCCTTTTTTTAAATTTTGCCATGAAAAATGGTGCTTTATTAGATGTTTTTTAAAAGTTTATAGAAATATATCAGTAAAAATAAAGAATCGATAATTCACTGTTTTGAAGCAGTGAAAATTATCAATTTGATAATTTCACTGTTTTGAATTTAAGCCCGCTACGTTATTGCAGTGGAATACCAGCTTGCACAGTACTGGAAACAAGCATACTGACGTGATATCTTAAATGACGTCTCGTTGTATTATTATTTGGCGCGCTTTTCGTTTAGCATTAGGTTGATACGACTTTTTAAACGTTTCTTTGCATATGATATAAAGAAAATTTGTTAAGTTTAGTGTAAGATCGACATATATTTCAACGAGTGAACACCAAAAGTTCATATTTCACTCGTGGCTGCGCGCCACTAGGTGAAATATATTCCAATCTTACACTGAACAAAAAAAATATCCTCTATATATCAGTCAAATATATTTCATATATGTTAAAAATAAATATGAAATATCAATATGAAAGTGGGCGGTGTCAAAACTCAAATATTTTAAGAAAATAAATCCGAACACCACTATCTACATATCAGTCTTTAAATCAGTCATTACCGCTGAACATACGTTCAAAGAGTTGTTTACGTGACGTCACAAAATAGCGCATAACAGCGCGTGCAAAATCAGTCAAAACAATATATTACTGCGCGCTACTATTGCAGTTGCATAGCTAGCAAAGGGTTTCACCAATTTCTTTGATAATGAAATTAATAAAAAGTTAAGTTTTCGTTAAAATGCCGCATATTTTTACTCGCCGTCCTGGCTCGTGAAAATATGTGTCATTTTATCATGTTTCGTGAAAATATATTCCATATTTCAATCAAACGAAAAAATATCCTCTTAGTACATGTAGTACTTTATATAACTCTCATGTCTTTTTTGTGATATATTATCCTAACAAACTGCCATGACAGTCATGTTGTATTATTATTTGGCGCGCTTTACATTTAGTATTAGAATAAAATTTCTTTTTCAAACGTTTCTTTGCATATAACAAAAAGAAAATTTGTTTACATTATGGCAAGACCGAGATAATTATATTTCACAGAGTGAGCATCGTGAAATGTGAACTTTTAGTGGAAACGAACTTAACAAATATCTTCTATATATATATATATATATATATATATATATATATATATATATATATATATATATATATATATATATATATATATATATATATATATATATATATATATATATATATATATATTCGCAGTTTATGTGATAATGAATTGTACTATAGACATTGCGTTTCTCTTATTAACTTGTAATTGCTGGTATAAACTCTTTGTTATACATACTCTTTCTTGAAACTGATAATAATCATTATATTATATTAACATTGCTAACTTTTATTTAATAATCATCATTATGGAACTTTAATATCTTATCAGTAATCAAAATTGGCTCTTCCTTATCAGGGCTGATAACTCGTAAAGCTTATGAAAGTGACGACCATTCCTGAACATTATGACTATTTCGCACATTGTTTTTGGTTTAACGGATTTCTTAGGGGCAATACATGGTTGCTGCTTAAGGCCTGATGATGTCCAAAATGACGTGTGGGACCGAAAACCAATGGTGTCTTTTATCGCCAAATGGCGGACAGTAACCAAGTATAAAGGTCGTTAAATGTCTACGTTAAATATCGCCGCTTAATTTGGTTATCGCCATTTTCTAAGAAACAGACCGTTGTCAATAAATACAAATATATCTGTCATTCAGTTTGACAAACTGGCAAATAATAGCGGGGAAAGGTGCAAAACCTTTTGAACATATGCTTCTATATATACACGAAACTTACATAATTATAGGTACAAACATTTTGTTCTTACATTCTTGTATAATAGCTGGCATATTTTTTGCACGCCAGGTTTTGGAAAAGTCAACCCATATTTTCACGCGCTTAAAAAATGAATCCATACCAGAAATTAATCGAAATTGAGGGTGGAATATACAATTATATACGAAAGTGATATAATATAGTGCAGGCCGTCTCTGTACATGCATATGCATATACATATTGAACGAATGTGTTTGCAGGAACCCGGAAAATATATCTTATTTAAGTAAGGGTGCATGCTTTTTGGTACATACTTTTTTATGTATTCGTGGGACAGACTTGCAATAACCGCTTTCTTACTATCAAACTTGAGTATATGTACTGTTAATGCTTGTTTATTTCGGGCACACATATATATATATATACAACTGTATATACAAATGTACCTTCAAAATAGATATCAATTCTGAGTACATTGTTGTAGAATAATGCACGGGTTGAGTTCAAATGCGTTGTAAAATAATCACGAAGGCCGATAGGTCTGAGTGATTAATTACAAAGCATTTGAACGAAAAACGTGCGTTATTAAAATAATGCACGAAGAATTGGTATCCATTTCCATTCTAACACGTCAAGAAAAAATATAATTATTATAAAAAAGTTGGACTTTATATTTGGTGGTCAAATTTGTTTTCGCCTCAGAGTTTCCAATTGAAACGTTCTTTAAAGGCTGTTCGAGTGGGTTGAAAAAACTGTCGTTAAATCTACCGTGTGTAGAATAACGAATTTTGAAAACGGTTGATAAAACTTTGTTTGTTAATTATATTTCAATCTATATTTTTCAATCAAAATACAAATTATTAAAAGTGAAATAAATGTAAAACATAACTCGTTTGCGACATTAAAATAGCCTACTTGATTTGATTGTTTTGCACGTGCTGTTTGGCGCTACAATGTGACGTCATGTAAACAACACTTTTAAACGCCTGTACAGCGTTAACTACTGAATTAAGATATTGGTGTTCGGATTCATTTTCTTAGTTAGTCCATTGTCTTTCATTCTAGATAGTTTTCACAACATAATTCGACAAAAAATTGTTTTTATTTATCAGATTTTTAAAACAAAATGGCGCCTTCAATGTGAAAATACACAGGGATATAATAAGAGCGGCGAGTGCATTGTTGTAGAATAATGCACGCTTCCGGCCTTCTTTTTCTATATGGGAAAATTTCCGATAGTGTTAGAATATATAATAATGAACCGATTTACACCCGATCTAGCGGGTTTATACTTACATAGGCACCGATGCCACTCAAGCGGGACAAATCATAGTTATATAATAATTGGATATTAATTACTAAATCAGGAAACAATAATGATTATACGAATAGTAATTTAAAGTTATCAATACAAAACTTCATATGTAATGTTATAATGTATTTGCGGATATTCCCTTCCATAGTTAATGCCTCTGAACAAATCTTAACGTACACACCCTTTAAATGAATTAGGAAATAGATATCAATTCTGAGTGGATTGTTGTAGAATTATGCACGGTTTGAGTTCAAATGCGTAGTAATATAATCACGAAGGCCGATAGGCCTGAATGATTTATTACAAAACATTTGAACGAAAAACGTGCATTTTTATACAATAATGCACGAAGAGTTAATATCTATTTCCATTCTAAAACGTCAAGATAAAATAAAATTATTATTATGAAGTTGGACTTTCTGTTTGGTGGTAGAAACATTTTGAGAATAACGAATTTTGAAAACGTTGATAAAACTTTATTTGTTTATTTTATTTCAATCTATAATTTTTCAATCGAAATACAAATTATTAAAAGTGAAATAAATGTAAAACTTAACTCGTTTGCGACATTAAAAATAGCGTACTTGATTTGATTGTTTTGCACGTGCCGTTTGGCGCTTCATTGTGACGTCACGTAAACAACACTTTAAACGTCTGTACAGCGTTAACGACTGAATTAAAGATATTGGTGTTCGGATTCATTTTCTTAGTTAGACCATTTTCTATCATTCTAGAGTGTTTTCACAACAAAATTGTTTTTTATTTATCAGATTTTTCAAACAAAATGGCGCCCTCATTGTGAAAGTACAAAGGGAGATAATAAGAACGGCGGGTACATTGTTGTAGAATAATGCTCGCTTCGGGCCTTCTTTGTTTATATAGAAAAATTTCCGATAGTGTTAGAATATATTTATACGTTTAAACGAATATTTTTTGTTTATAGTTGATTTTATTTGAAGTTAACTCGTTGTTTGTAAGTAAGTGAGTAACGCTTTATTAAACGAGGCTTACTTATTCGGTTTCCCGATCTTCAAAGTGGGCCACAGCTTCAAAATACACAATTACAATGTATAATCCGTTTACATATACACAACATATATACACATCAATATTGAAATATGAGCCGTGTTATTAAATGTCTATAATTAAAGTCATATCTTTTAAACCAGTGTAAAAGACAATAGAAGTTTTTGTTAAATGCTAGATGATTGTATTGCTAGTGTTTGTAAATAATTTTGTCTGTGATATTGTTTGTATTCATAATCACAAATGAACATTGTGTCAATAAAATAATGTTGTTTTTTTTTCTTTTTATAAAGCACATGTCATGGAATAAAACAGGTTACATCTGAAAGGTCTTATGATGAACAGAAACGTCGTCTTGTCATCAAAAATCTAAAAGGAAGTCATAACGTTCGTGTAGATAATACTTTGATAAAAAGAGACAATAATGATAAATTTATGTGTGTTATCACTGGTATGTGCATGCTTCCTAATAGTGAAGTTCTCCTTGCTGATTCCGAGAATAAAAGACTGAAGAAAATGAACAGTTCATACAAGGTAATAAATCACTGTGATGTATCTGAAAAACCCTATTCTGTATGTTATATAGGCAACGATACAGCTGTTGCTGGTTTAAGAGGCAATTCCATACAGTACGTGAATGTGTCAGGTAATATAAACCTAAGACAATTAATGAAGCTAGATCATGCATGTTTCGGTCTAGCTTGTCACGGTGACACACTCTATGTTAGGAGTAGAGACACAATTTACAGATATGACAAATACTGTAAACAAAAGCAAGTTATCTATCATGACCGTGAAAATCTGCGTGCGTTCATTTTAAACCCTATTGCTATAAGTGACAATGGTGAGCGATTCTACTTAAGTAAAATAACAGGTATAACTACAATAGATGCCAAAGGAAATCATATATTGAGTTTACAATTTGTCGGTTATAGCTTACGTGATATATGTATTGTTGGTGAAGGTATTGTTCTTGTATTAGATATAAAGAACAACGACGTTCGTCAGCTGGATTATAATGGTAAAAAGCATCGGACTGCAGATAAAATGCCATTAAATATTTTAGATCCGCACTCTATGTGTTTTGACAGAGAAAGATGTAGACTTATTGTTAGTGGATTTCAAGACGAGATATATGTTTACAAATGCGAGTTTTTGCCAAGTTAGTTACTAAAATTGTTTTGGTAAACCAACAGCCAAATGAAAAATGCATTGCTAAACTACTTTTGTTTATCAAATTAATAAGTTTGTAAGTTGGCTTATTTCTTCCTCGAGTCATTGCTTAATATTATGACGTCGCACTCATTTATCTTGAATGTATTTGTAATTACATGTATATATTACAAACTTTTTCATAATAAGGGTTGAATAGTTACAAGTTTGAATCATTATCGAGATAATTAAACAACATGTGAATCTTGTTAAAGGTTTTGATATCGCACTTATGTACCTTGAATGTATTTGTAAGGACTTGTAATATATATATTAGATAACTTTTTTATAATAAAGGTTGAATAGTTACAAGTTTGAAACTTTTTTGAAACCAAATCGAGACTATTGAACAACAAGTCAATCTTGTTAAAGGACTAACGAATGAATTGATATTGATTTATCCCGCATATTGTCATTTCTACTAAGGCCTAAAATAAATTAAATTTGTTTCTCCTTCCCTACCTACCTAACAAATTTGCCCCTACCCAAAAGATTTTTTTTTCAGGTTCAAAGGGGATCAAGATTATTTTTCTTTCGTACAATATAATCTGATAGTTTAGACAGCTAACATAGTATATACATTGTTGAATATGTCAGTTGTGAATATGGTAATGCATGTACATATACTATTACACTTAATGAATTAATTTTAGTAGTTATACATACATATATGCAAATTATTTTTTATTATGCACATATAAATAAAATAATTTTCCTACCTACCAACCCCTAATTTTATTGAGTCGGGAAGGGGAAACAAACATAATTTTATTTTTGGCCTAACAGTCCTACTTACTATCTTAGCAATAGGTTTAAGGAAAAATATAAATAATTAGTTTTAGCTCATATGAAAAATGTCATTCCAATTTATCAACGAAAAAAGACACAAGATTGGCATTCATCGAACAATGACCAAATTCAATTTTGGCCCGAGTAATCCGTTGACGTATCCATATGTCAAATTTGATTTGAATGTGCACAACTGCTGGGGAGATAATGAACGGAAATTGAACATTTCTTATTTTTTCAAAGTTAGAGGGATAACTCAGTCAAAAATCATCGAACAATGACCAAATTCGAATTTGACCTGCGTATTCCTAGAAACTATCTTTATCATAAACGAGTTGAACATGTACACCATGATATCCATTTCAAATTTGAGTTGATTGTTTACAATTGTTGCCAAGATAATGAATTGAAAAACAGGTGTTGGCCGCATAATTGGACAGGGTAACACAAAAGTATATGCCCCAAGCCATAAACTTTAATAGTTCCTTTTATATCCATCACCAATGAAATGCGCACTTGAATTGCATAAATTGACCTAAAATACAAGTTCCGCCATGGCTGTATGACCATTTGTGTTATAATCCCTCAATAAATAATGACTTAATGGTTCCTATAAACCTCTTCATTATTTTTTATTTTAACTTTTACTCCCATGTGTGACCTTGACCTTAGCCGCTGGGACCTGAATTTTGCGCCTTTCACTCTTCAAATAATGAACATCTGTACTAAGTTAAATTAAAATCCCTTTATGCAATTAGAAATCATGTTGCAGACAAGCCTTTTTCAATTACCTCTGTATGTGACATTGACTTTTGACCTATATACTTGGTTCATGGGCAGTCATAGCTTCTCATAGAAGTGAACATTTCTATGATGTTTCATTACAATCCCTCCAAGCATGTAGAAGATATGTTCTGGACAAAATCTGGATATTTCTTAATTTTCAGTGACCTTGCCCTTGCATATATTCACCAATCTTACAAGTGTCACATAATTATGTTGTCATGATAATGACCATTTGTGTTATAATCCCTATACACTTTGTCATATTTCTATTTGAACTTTGATCCCTATATCATGTGATCTTGACCTCTTCTACCCAAGGAGATCTATTTACCCACATAATTTCACGTCGATATCCCTTATAATTTTGGAATTATGACCCAGACAAAGTTCAAAGTGTAAACCTCCAAAATTAGGCAAGACAAGCGTTATTGTTCTTTTGCCCTGCGCTTCTACTAAATAAAATCTATCTACCTACAAAGTTTCATGTTGATGTCTCTTATAGTTTTAGATTTATGTCCGGACAAAGTTCAAAGTGTAAAAATTAACAATGGGCAATAACTCTAAAATACGGCAAGATAGGGTTAAGGTTCTTTTACTCTGCACTTAACCTCAATGAGACTTATCTACCTACAAAATTTCATGTTGATATCTCTTATAATTCTGAGTTATGTCCCGGACAAAGTTCCAAGTGTTAAAATGAACAAAGGGCAACAACTCAAAATAAGGCAAGACAGAGTTATGTTTCTTTTGCACTGCACTTCTACTCAATGAGATCTATTTACCAACAAAGTTTCATGTTGTTATCTCTTATAGTTTTAGAGTAATGTCCTGGAAAGTTCAAAGTGTAAAAATGAATAAAGGGCAATAACTCCAAAATTAGGCAAGACAGAGTTATGGTTCTTTTGCATTGCACTTCTACTGAATGAGATCTATCTACCTACAAAATTTCCTGTTGATATCTCTTATAATTTTAGAGTTATGTCTCGGACGAAGTTCAAAGTGTAAAAATGAACAAAGGGTAACAACGCCAAAATCATGAAGTACAGAGTACCGGTTTTTGTGCACTGCACTTCTTATCAAGGAGATCTATCATCCAATGAAGTTTAAAGTCCATAGCTTTTATAGTTCATGAGAAATGGCCCGGACAAAAATAAAGTATGAAAATTAACAAAGGGCAGTAACTCAAAAAATAAGAAGTGCAGAGTACCGGTTTTTAAGCACTGCACTTCTTATAAATGACATCTATCATCCTATGAAGTTTTAAGTTCATAGCTTTTATTTATAGTTTAGGAGAAATGGCCCTGTCAAAAATAAAGTTTGAAATTAACAAAGGGCAATAACTCAAAAATAAAGAAGCGCAGAGTAATGATTCTTGTGCACTGCACTTATGGTCATTGAAAAAGCATGCATACCAAGTTTGGAGTCAATCAGACTTATAGTGACTGAGTTATGCTCCGGACAAGCCTTACGGGTTGACGCCGACAAAAGTAACCACTATATGTGGCCTTTTCAAGGCGACACAAAAATCAGTCGTTAATTGCACATAAGAATTAGATATGAATTATCACTAGAATCTTTAATCTGTTTTTCTTAAAATCTTAGTACATTCAAGTTGAATTTTCTTGGAATATTTTGGCTCATCTGTAGGCATGCAGCTTTAAAGATATGGATCCTTCAATTATAATGTCAAGAGAAGCATGATATTTCAAGTGAACACCTTCAATTGAATGTGGAGATATGAAAATGCATCTTAAACTATAACCAGTGTAACACATGCGCCTTCACAAGGATTAAAGTTTACTGTAGCTCCACTAAAAGTCTGTTATTTGAAAAATCAAGCTAAGTAACAGCATAATTTTAATCACACATTTAATAAACGGTTCCTTTGATCTAAAACAAGTAAAATAATTCTTCCCACATCTTTATTATACACAAGATGCACATAGCAAAAATAATTCACTTATAATGTTAGGAAATAACTGGTACTTTTGCAGAAAACACAAATACATTGCATGTCATTTGATATAACAGCAAATTTTAAAACAAATATTTCATTTGTTCACATCTATGATAAATAATTATACGACACAATACACCTCATATTTTCGTTCTTATTATATATTTGTGACGACACTAACTTTTAATACCACTTGCTTACATCTATGACAACATAAAACACAGAAACAGAATCATTTGTTTACTTCATTACCTCAATTTGTGTCAAAGAAACAAAACTTTTGCTTTTTTAAGGGTATAAAGCTATATCATATTAAATATTTTTATAAAATTCACCGAGTTTGATGGTCGATTTTGAATAAGTGTCATTTCACACACAAAAAAAAATGTATATAAAAACCGGATTAAATTTTCATGAACCAATAATTAACTATTTTAAGCAGTGTTTAATCCGTTTACCAATGAGTGTTCATGATCCATCTGCTTTTGAATCAATTAACTACCATATTTATTTCATGCATGTCATTTGAAAGTATTCTTCTTTTTAAAAAAAAATAAAATTTTGTAGCAGATGTATAAAGCTTTATTCACTTCAAGAATAAAACAACACAAATATAAAATCAACTGAAACATACTGTGAACTGTGATATAAATATATTTATTATTACAATATTTCAACATAGATCCGGGGGTAACATATAAAATCAACTGAAACATACTGTGAACTGTGATATAAATATATTTATATTACAATATTTCAACATAGATCCGGGGGTAACATATAAAATCAACTGAAACATACTTTGAACTGTGATATAAATATATCAATATTACAATATTTCAACATAGATCCGGGGGTAACATATAAAATCAACTGAAACATACTTTGAACTGTGATATAAATATATCATTATTACAATATTTCAACATAGATCCGGGGGTAACATCTGCAGCAAAGAGAAAAAATTCACACCTTTGACAAATTGAAACCAGTGTCTTTTAATTACGAAACTAAAGCATGGTAACCAGACTTTTGAAAATTGATCAATTAGCCATTCCTTACAGGCACAAACAAGTACCCCATGTAGAAGAACCCACATTCTATATGCTAGCTTCCTCTCATGAAAATAATCCAAAGTCACTGGCGGGATTCAAATCATCAGAAAGGGGGATTGATTTGGCTTGAACGACCTTAACCAATAGGTCAAAGATGCCTCATTTAAAAATCCAGGCATTAATAAGGTAAACTTTCCTGATTGTATTTAGAGTCTTCAATCTAACCCACTATGGAAAATGTCAGTTTTCTTTCTGTTTCATTGCCAGACCCAATTTGGTTCTAAATGATTTGTTGGCTGCCTGAAATACAAACCTTAAAGCAATTTTTGAACTTTAAATGTTACTCCTTTATATGTCCTTAGTACCCCGAAAATTTAAGTACTTTGTTTTAATTACTTTTGTTTTAAAATTTTCTTTTAAGAAAGGAAAACTATCATGAAAAGGACAATTATAATTTATCCCCAGTTTCAAATATAAATGGGAATTTGGAATCAACATCCACATAGGTGCTGTGTGTCGCAGATACAAACGAATT
The DNA here is from genome assembly GCF_026571515.1 of Ruditapes philippinarum. Classification (NCBI taxonomy): domain Eukaryota; kingdom Metazoa; phylum Mollusca; class Bivalvia; order Venerida; family Veneridae; genus Ruditapes; species Ruditapes philippinarum. Next base: position 37,280 of record NW_026854503.1, on the reverse strand, counting down.
GTTAAGTGCAAAGCCTTAATGCTATTAGGTTGTTTAGTTTTGACCTATTAATCATCGGAGCAGTTTAAAAAACAAATTTAGGGAATGCCACTAAATCAGTTTAAAGTGAGAAAAAATGTCGTAAAAATTCATAATTTGAAATTTCACAGTAACAAATACTACGAACTTGCTGAACACATAATGAATTATAACAGAATTTTTTTTATTACAGCTTTAGTATTAAAATTCCTGTAACACAATTGTTAATGGTTTTATATCATAAATATATTTTGTAGGTTAAAAAAAACATTAATTATAAAGATATAACCGAATTTAACATTACATATTAAATAAAGGGAGGTAATAAAAAAATATTTTCTATAAAGTCTAAGTCAAATTTTCCAATAAGAAATGAATGCATCTATTTTAATGATTACATGTATATTATATGACTGTACACAAATGTGCAGTAAATATTTTACATATTCTTTGATGTTTGAAAATTCTTTAATAAGAATCAGTATATACATATATATATAATTTCACTTAAATATGGTATACAACCTCAATTACAATATACAGGATCTTTAATATTTTACTTATTGGTTTCCTTTTTCACAAAACATGAACGTTGATGGAGACTCATGTCTGAAAAACGGTATGCTTCTCAGTTGGATGAAAGCATTGATATTTATAATTCCTACATTGAAACATCAATCAATAAAAGCACTTTTAAGATAAGATAGTTTTCAAACATTTTTCGATACCTGTGCGAACCCTGAACTATATACAGGACCCTCATTTCACGTTATATTTGTTTTTTTTTATTCAAACCCCTTCCCCTCCCTAAGTAGTTATATATTCCCCCTATTTTCACATAAAAATCTTAATTAATCTTAAAATTCCCCCGTTTGAGGGCCCGCTACCCTAGAGGTTAACAAGGGCCCTGGAATAAGGAAATATTGGCCTGGACTTTGGTCAGCGACCTCAACTTCTTTGTCAAAGGCCTCTTGTTGGTGTATACGATACAAACTGATGGACGAAAGAGGTAATATATACATGGTCTGAATAAATTTCCTTTGCCTACAACGACAGCTAAGAAATAAATTTATTTTGTCCGTCTTTTTCAGACAATGAACCAAACATTTTCACTGAAAGCGTAAATGCAGATTTATTATACCATATGTTACACCCACAGTGCACAACAAATGTACATAATGGCTACTTAGAATGGGCATATTTCGATTTCAATAAGATGAAGTCTAGGGATGTCAATGAATGTATATAATTGATATATATTGTATATCTTTTATTTTCTCAGAAATGAGACGCCACATTAAACAAAATAAAGTATTCTAATTAAAAAAAAAAATGTCTCTCTAAAACAGGAGTCCCTAAAAGCTTACGTGTTTCCTATTTCTTAAAATTGTATCTGCCTGCTAGTGAATTTGCCAAAAGCAGGAGACTATTAATTTAACAAAAATCCATGACAAATTTACTTTTTGAGCAATACAAATATATATGTACTTATTTACAACATGAGTAATGTAAGTCCAAATAATAAGACGTGAAAAAATGTTTTTTTTAACATTTATAGACAGTCATGTCAAAACTATAAATGTTGCTGCAATACAATTGATGCATCGGCATTAGACAAAAGCTTTCTCGAACGTGATCAACATACATACATACGCCCAATACAAAGATGTGTTCCTGTATCTTAAATTAAAAGAACAACTATTATTAAGGAATGAAAGTAAAGAAGAAACAAAATATGTTTCATTTCGATTTTGCTACTCGACTGTAAGCGAAACCACATCCGGATATCCTTGGGGAATATTGCACGGCAATTGATGCAAAGTTAGATTACATATCAGTGGTGTCATGTAATTCATCTTCACCTCTTACGTACAAGCGACAATGAACACCGCTATCGACATTTTCATGGAAGCGAAATAGCGCGCCGCTCTCGATGCTCGTATGCTAGCGACAATCAGTGCCGTTATTCATCAACGCATCCAAGCGCAATGCAGCATTGTCAATTTCGGCCCATTTGTTCAAAACAGCTGATCTTTCTAAACGCTTATATTTTATCTTCAATATAACATGAAAATTTGGGTGTTGCTGCTCAAACCAAAGCCCAATCAAAGGACCCATTGACTACGTGGTCTGATTATTTATGCTTGGGCGGGCAGCGCCTACGAACACAAATTCAAGTTTCCAAATCCAGATGAAATTACCTCTGTTATTATTTCATTTATCGTTTAGAATATACAATATTTTTCTATAGATAAGTACGTGACTTACCACATGTAATTAAACAGAGGTCTAGTTGTGTACAAATTGATGTGTCATTACAGAGAGCGTTTGTAAATACTTGTCAGTTTAATGCTGATTGTTTCCATTTTCATCAAATAATGCATTAGCGAGATGGCTGTGCCAGGCTTTAATTTTGAATCTGAATATGAAGTTATTTAGCATCCATTAGATTATAATAAACAAGAAAGTTTTGTCCAATAACGACACGATACAATATATAATTTTGACACATTTGAAACATTGCCTACCAATGGTAATTAGGATATTTTGCCGGATAAAACACAATAATTGACATACTTCAGCGATATTTTCATTTCTTTAATATTCGCAAATTAATTTTACTTAATAAAGGCATAATCAGTAACGACTGGAGACATGATTTTAACAGTCATGAACTGACTAACAACCCAATTAACAGAAGTGAATGTGTGAGTAAAAAAGAAAGACAAACACATTTAGAAAGACATAACTATATAATGTTTGTCTTGATGATATGGAATTCACTAGTTGTCATTGAAAGGCAATGGTTATTAGGAAAGGAAGGTCATTGGTTGCAATGAAAAGTCAATGGTTACCATGGAAACTCCAATGATTGCCATTTAAATCAATGGTTGATATGAAAGGTCAATTGATATTTTAGATAACGATTGCCATGGAAGTCACTGGCAGCCATGTACAAAATTAATAATTACTATGCTATATAAATGGTTGCTATGGAAAGTCATTAATAGCTTTGGGACGCCAACGATTGCTTCGGAAGTCACTGGTTACTACGGAACATCAGTGATTGCTTAAGAAGTCCTTGGTTGCTCCCGAGACAGTCTATTGGAAGTTACTGATAGCTATTAAATAGCTTTTTCCTATCTGTTAACGTACAACAAGAAAATGTCTTATTAATTATGCATGTACATAAGCGAAACAATATTCTAAAAGTTTTCATATAAGTTTTTTTCTTCTCTTTTTTTCACACACTATGGTCCAATTAAATTAGAAATATTTACTTAAGTTGAAATTATCGAATGTTATTACAAACGTTAGACATTTTCTACTTATGAAGATGAATGTCAATATTGTCTATTATTCTAAAGCGAGACGTTTTCTTCTTTATCTTACAATAATTCAAAATTACTTGAAAGTTTTTGAAACTTATCAGGGCATACAATAGTCTAGATACTGTCAATCTTTGACAAGCCATAATTTGCTAACATTTCATTTCATTTGTAGTTTCGGTTATCTCCGTGTTTTTCCGTAAATTGATAACTTTACTGATTATTAAATAAAGGGGGTGGTACAGTATAGTGATAAAAATCAACTGTAGGACGCGAGATATTTATAAGGGGTAAGAATCTTTTTTGTTCACCCTTTTTTAGTTTTTATACTGTTTATAATAGAAAATATAAAGTATTATTGTAAAAATGGCTAATTTTAAACGTGCATTTTTTTGTCATTTTCCCTACCAACGGCATCTTTTTCACACCAATACCACTACCGGATAGCCTAATTCATTCTTAAAATACTAAAAAATACTATGATGCTATACTTGTATGTCTTTTATTTAGGTTACTCCACAGGCAATTAATTTGCGAACAAAATACTATTAGATCTAGCCTTTTGTTTTTCAAATTTATAAGTAACTTCATTTTTTTATCTAACAGTATGTCAAGGGTGGATACAAATAACGTCTTTTTAACTATTCAAATGAACTTCAATTGATGTCAATAAATAGCATGGCGTAATTATGTTTAAATTAAGAATCGCTTATAACTCTGCTTATTGCAATTTCTCAAGGCACACATTCATCAAGCAAACTTTTATATAATTTTTCATAAGCTTATAAATGTAACAATAAAATTGTGAAAGTGTTAGTTCAATTGCAGCCCTGACATAGTATAAAAAATCAATTTAAAATACTTTTAATGAAAACAAAGGCAAACGCAATATATTGATATTCTTATATGACAACATTATATAGACAGCGTATATAGATATATTTATAGATAATATTAAAATTTGATTGTGCATATTCCGATGTTATCTTATGTACAGGTTCAGAAAGTAATGTAATGTACATGTTGAAAAGTAATATAATGTTAAGTACTCAGTTGATAGCACGCCGATAAAGCTCATTTGTAAATGTGTCATATCTGACTGGGGCGCAAGATAATTTGATGTTCAAACAAGAAATCAGACAGCTGATATGTAACTATTGATAAAAATACATTATCATTACTGATTGACATGAATGTGCCTACCCTTAAAAAATTCGGCTTGGCAGAAATGTCAATTGAACGTCCATCATGTTACTAAAGAAAAAAAAACTGAAAAAAGAGCTGTTTTATTTTGAATGCTTTCAGCATTCTAAAATTATCTTTCTGTACATACAAACATTCGGGTATGATGAGATTTGAAAATATTTATTTCAAGTATCGACCAGATCTCAAAGCTTGTGAAATAATGCACGGTGAGACATTCGAGGTTTTCATCCATAATTAGCCGTTTCGTATATCAACACCGATGATGATGGATGATTTCATGGAAGCTCAATGAATACATGGAATAACAAGGTTAGCAACGATGTCCTACTGACATGAATATGTGTCAAGAAATAATCTTGAAACATACATACAAAATATTTGAAAAGGTAACGTTAAGAAATAATTGAGGCCATCCTTCACCAGGGAGGCTATTCATTTTTCCTATAAAGATCAAACGTTACTGTTTAATCTTTAAGAATGAAGAGTATCTGAATTCACACCCTAGAAAACAAACTTGTTTACATAAAAAGGTATAATTGCGTAAAAGTTGAATGTTAACTGCTGGAAAATAAATGTTTTATAATTATGCATTATATTAGAAAATCTTAAAATTGTACACATGTTCTTGTGTGAATAAAAATATATGTATACCTGTCTGTCTGTCTGTTAACTGGCCGTAAAATCAACCGGTCATGTGTCCATTTGTTCGACATTTCCCAGTTTGAAAATTCACATTGTCAACGATGGCTTATAGTATCATCAGACGACTGTTTTATTTGAGCAGCAGTGTGTTGGTAATTAAATATCACAGGGTGAGACAAATGTGCAGCCTGACCTGGACTCGAACCCGGCAGCCTCGGATTACCGTACAGCCGCTCTACCGATCCGGCCGCTTACACATAATCTCCCCTAAATAGGGAACAGTTCTGAATCGTGTCCCGTGGATTCCATAATATCAAATGATTGGTAATGTACGCATAGCAACGGACGGCGTATTAAAAAGGTCTTTTTATCATGAAATTCACTTTCATTTTTTTAAAGTAGTAGTGCATCACATATTATTGATATCTTGACTATGATAATGTTTCTTTGAAACATGTAATTTATCAAATGGTTTGAAATACATAATAAGACCACCAGACTGCATTTAAGAGTTCAGACAACCAAATGAGTTTTATGAGCTTAAAGATGTGCAACCTCATTGTGGCAAATACGGAAGTACAATTTCTGTTTGCATAAGAAACTCCGCCTACAGATCATTCGTAAATCAAGAATAAATCAACAATCATGACTGTAGTAGCAGTCCTAATTTTACAGTATAATTCCACATTGTAACGGATGTTTTCTTACAAACTTAACCTTTTTTATGAGATGATTATTTTTTCTGAACCCCAGGCCTAGTGCATCGTAAAGCTAAAACGGTTAAAGGAAAATCTTATATTTGTTGTGTTCCGGATAGCAACTATAACACTGTGACGTGGCGCATACACGAGCTGATAATAGTCTTCATTCGTATACGAACTTTAGTGTTACCGTGGGGTTTTCCATTTAAAATCCTAATTTATGAACAGTATTTGATGAGATTTACAACAATACCGGTACTATTAAAATGGTTAATGAAAATGTAGAATGCTTTTTTTAGGCCGACGACAAAACTATTTTTAGATATTTATCTAATGTAATAAGCTGTGTTTCATTTTTAAACCAAACACAAACCCATTTTTTACGGCTATGATCTGTGAAATCTGATCCTCTTGTATCCATAATACACTTTTCATAGTTTTTCACAAGATGCATAATTATATGAAATAACGATGGTATCCTACATCTGTCTACCACACCTTTTCATGAGTCACCGGTTTAATTCGTTAAAATATATTTTTATGCATGTTTTAATCGTCTGACACGCACTAACTTCCGAAGAAACGAATATTTACCTAATATTTCACTATTCAACGATTCGACCAACAGACAATTTAAACTAGTTGCAAACATCATTAATGTCTGCCTTTCAATATTCATTCTTGTGATGCCCCTTCGTTTTACACATCGAAATAACAGGCTGAATCTGGAAAAGAATGGCGGCCTATGGGAAATTAACATTGCCTAAATTGTCAGAGGTAATAATAAATAATAACTTAATAAACAATATACAGAATGAGAAAATTAATATTATATAAGTAGCCACTAAGTAAAAAGTGATTTAACACCCCATTATGGTGAACATTTTTATCAAACAATTTTGTAATCTTCAAAGAATGAGCAAGATATAGACTGGACAAATCTAGACGAACGCATATACATCAAACCGCCAAAAGTGAAAAGGCGATTAAGTCGACCTCACCACAAGCGGGCTCACAATTTTAAAATCCTCGAAGTTATATTTATATTCGCAAATAAATGAATGATTTATTTTGTTATTTGACCCCTAAGTGTTACCCTGACTTTTGCCATAGACATAGTCCGCCTCAATTTGGAGATTTTTTAGAAACTTCCTTTTTGCGGTGTTATGCATGATTAATGTTCCATGTGATCTCCTTTCTTCCGCTTTTGTTTGAATTTATCAACCCTCTGACCAATAAATGGATCTTCCTTCCTCCACCTTATGTTATATGTCAGAATAGTCTTGCTTTTGTCGATACAAACTTTGTTTCTGACTATTTCCTACCAGAACGAGTAACAATTGAGCCTTTACAGATATGATCGTGTGGGGGCATCTCAGAATTATTGCCAGTCTTATGATAAATACTAGGCTATGAAAAACACTGTTGATGATTAAAGGTTCAACAATTTACTATATCACAATTTTAAATTGCTCTTAATACCAGCCTATGAAAACCCTTTGTGAACACATTGGTGGATGATTAAAGCTTAAAAAATTTACCATAACACAATCTGAATTCCTCTTAATACCAGTCTATTAACTCATTGACCCCTGACGCCACGATAATGCCTCTTCCTATACCGCACGCCACGATATCGACTATCGGTATCGACTTTATACCTGTCCTGCGTGCTGCGTATATGCGGCTTGATAAGACTAGCTTTACTTCCCGCGCGCCACGTTGTATCGTTGTAAATCATTGGTTGTTTTCAAGGTATTCCCCGAGAATATTTAAATATTAGCAATTCAGGAATCGGGTTATATTTAGAGAAGAAAAACGGATAATCACGGAAGAGAAGGAAAAAATGTAACTTGAATGGTTGTAACAGTAATTTGAGTTAGAAAATCATCGAAAACGACGAAAATCGGCGGTCAGTATTTGAGCTTAAGTTTGAGACCGATGTGGAGGATACTCCATTGGATTCTGATAGTGATATAAGTCTAAATTTGACATCAGAAAGTAGTTCAGAAAATGATAGTTCAGACTAAGAAAATAATTCGGGTGATGATGAAAGCAGATCAAATTTGAATTCGGATCAACAAAGGTGGAAAGTAAATGACCGTTCTCATATCCCTAAACAAATGATTACTGGACACACACATTGGCCCACTACACAGTTACCAGGGGACAAACTTGAAATTGACTTCTTTCTTCTGTTCTTCCCATTAACTTTGATTGGAGTGGTTGGTGGCTCAAACTATTTTGTATGCAAGACAAAAGCAACAGGTGAAGCCAGATCCAGTATGGCGGTCTGTTACCCTACATGAATTAAAAGCCTGGCTAGGCATCAGGGTGTTCATGAGCATTCTACAGGTATGTAGTATAGGATTATTTTATAACGATCTAGATTTATTTATAAATTTGATAAAAAGATAAATATTCCTTAAATAAATTCAAAATTTGAATATATAATTATAAAGTTCCCGTTGAAACAGTAAAATTGATATAGATATAGGTTGCACATATATGATACAACATGAAAGTAGTAATACAATGGGCCCGGAATATTCATATTATGAATTATTTATCATAAATGAGTTTTAAACACTTGATTCTTAATATAAATGAAGTGCATTTGAATTAAAATTTTATTCAGAATAATTAATTATTTAATGAATAATGAAAATAATATATTTTTATCATTTTAGCTTCCGCAGATGGCCTGGTACTGGTCGAAGGATTGTCTGTTTGGTAACCTCGGCATAAGGCGGATAATGAAAAGAGATCGTTTCGACAAGACCAGTACATCCACGCAAATGATAGATCTAAAAATCCAGTTAGAGACCAAGAAGGACATGACAAACTTCACCTAGTGCGCCCTATCTTGACAACTGTTCTAGAAAAATGTCTTGGAAATTATAACCCTCATCAAAATGTCAGTGTAGATGAAGAAGCCATAATTTCGTGGTTGCATAGCATTTAGACAATATTTACCAGCAAAGCCAACTATGTATGGAATGAAAGTTTCAATGAGAGCTGATCCTGTGAATGGTTACACAAATGAATACCAAATTTATACTGGACGTGAAAGGGGTGGTGTAGAGGTTGGGCTTGGATTGCGTGTTGTCAAGGATATGACAAGAGAAATATGGGGACATAATCATATGGTCATGGATAATTATTTTACAAGCCCACCTTATTTGAAGAACTTTTGGAGAAAGGAATATATGCAAGAGGAACTGTAAGATCTAATAGGAAAGGATTTCCTTTATCACAAGGATTAAATCAATGAAAAATAAAGGTGATTTTAATATGGCTTAAAAAGGGAAACTGACTGCATGTGTCTGGAAGGACAAAAAAAACATATATTTACCTTGTCCACAGCTGAAAATCCAGTAAGTTGAACAAGTTCGGTATTACGAAAAAACAAAACAAATTGAAGCCCCTGTCATTATTCCCGAATACAATAACAATATGAATGGAGTCGACCACGCAGACCAACTTAGGACAGAGTACAGCACGTACCGTACATCCAAGAAGTGGTGGCTGTATCTCTTTTGGATCTTTTTCGATGTCGCAGTGACAAATGTTTTCATTATAATGAAAGAATCACAACAACACCAGAAAAAAACGGGAAAAAACAAAATACGCACAATGGCAGAATTTCGTTAGGCTCTCGCCAAGCAACTTATCGTTGATTATATCGAAAATGAAACAGATGCACTGACAACTGTGAATGCAGGGCATTTTCCTGCTAAAACTAAAAAACGTGGTCGTTGTAGACACTGTTCAAAAAATAAAATAAGAAAGGAAATAATAAATATGTGTAAACATTGTGGAGTGCATCTGTGCATTGATTGTTTTCAAGGTTATCACAGAGATCTTATGAAACTAACAGGAAGATGTCATGTATATATCTGTGTATATGTTTATTAGAAAAAGACAGAAAAAAAACAAATAAATAATCAGGATTTGATTTATAAAACAAAAGACTGTGAGTTACTGAGTATAATGAAATATATAAAATGAAAGTGTTGACTAAATAATTAAAATTGATAAAATAGTTCTCTGAATTATTTGCATGACTGTTATAAAATAGAGTAAATTATTTTTAACTTGTATATATAATTCATTTATTTGAAACAGATAAAAACTTTAATTTATTATTATTATTAAGAATTAAAAGACAATTGTTTTGAAGTCTATGTACAATGGAAAGAGTGTAAATTTGAACAATAATTGCAAGTGTGTAGGTGTGAAATATTTTGCAAGGATTACAATGATAATGGATTTAATTATAATAATTGTTTACTATGAAATAAACACTTCAAGTGGAAAAACATGTTGTATAAATGTTTTCTGTTTTTAAATGTTTCTAATGAATTAAAACTAATTATTGTTGATATTTAATAAAAAAGATAACTGTTAATTGCTTTCCTCTTTAATTGTGTGGGTTTATCCGATATCTCATACATAAAAATTATACCGCCATGTGGCTTATTCAATTGTCAGCATGTGTGTCAAATTTATTGTTAATTGGGTCATAAATTTGTCAATTATAGCCATTCAAGTAAAGTACCCCAATAAACAGTGTACCAATAGATCACAACATTCAATTAATCTTAGGGAGACAGTGTAGATAAAATCAATAAAATACACAGGGGATGGCTTATCAGTTCTTATCAGGGGGCAAGTGGACACTTACTATCTGGGGTCAATGAGTTAAAACCACTTAGTGAACACATTGGTGGATGAATAAAATTTCAAAAATTTTAACATATCAATATTTGAATTTTCTCATCAGCCAATTCTAGGCAGCGTTGAATTTAGCTTGTACTCTCTAGTTCCGTCCATGGAAATGTCCAATCTAACCGAGCCTGCAAGATTTTTAATTCTGCCGAGTTCTTGTTAATTGGTTTACTGGGCTTTCCTTTGCCTGTTAGGCAGTTTGACATCATAAGTAAACTTAAATTTTGAAACGTCCAGTTAACTTTTGATGCTTTTCTGAAATTGACAGCAATGTTCGGTGGTTATGAAAATTACATAATGTTGTGAAGATCTATAGGTGTTTGCCAAGACAAGCCGTTCTACTCCTAGATTTGCCTTACCTTATGTTTTGCCCCACTTATCAGCTAAGTAATGTCGTGTAAAAAGGTTACTTATCCGTTCAATACGCCCGACCCCCCCCCCCCCAAAAAAAGGAGAATAAAAGAATCGGCGTTTATTGTTATGCACGTTGTCATTCATCCATTGGCCAGGTATCCACCCCAGGTATTCTCTTGATCTACATAGACTCTCATATGAAAACTATGCTGAAGTTAAGATATTTTGTATGTAGCATTGCCCTGTGGACATCTACAAAACTGATAACCATGCCCTTAAGGTCAATGTTTGCTCCAACCAGGGTATCGCTCGGTTTATATAGATTTCCATAGAAAAACACATTTTTGTCTCACTTTGTGACACTACGATGCTCTGAGCTACAAATATGATAATAATCATGCTTATTGAATCAATATTGACCCGCGTCCGGGTTAAATTGAAAGTATGCCCATCTAAGTGTACATGGAATTTCAGTCAATGTCACTCATACAATTTTAATTGTAAAACTTTCACCGTAACAACATAATCCTTCTCAGGATCCTGTGCGTGGCTTATTGCGTCGCAAGCACCTTGTTAGTCATTTTGATATTAGTGATTTATATGTAAATAGCTAACGGGTTCATTTTGCCAGGCTCATTTTGGCAAATTCAACCCATATTTTTACGCGCTTTAGAAAAGTGTTAAGTATCTTAAATTGTTTAACCCATCACTTCATGAGCATTTTTTTAAATTTTTTGAAAATTAATCATCACTATCGTTATCATATATATTATACTCATCTAGGCACCATCATTATCATTATCAACGTTGCTGGCGTAACCATTATCGTCGCCGTTGCTATCATCATAATCATAATAGTATTACGAGTTTTATCCTCATATTATCTTAAAGAACATTTTGCTCTTAGATGAGGCGTTCAATGGCAGTCATATTCACTGACAAATTTACTGACCATTTGTACAATGAAGAACAATACTGAAATTTGAAGCTATATTTTATGTCGCATTAGACTTGATAAAGCTGCATATATATAATAATTCGTGTGTCATACATGGACCTCTGGTCATTTCAAAGCGCATGGTATTTGGATGGGTCAAAGCTTTAAAATCTAGAAAATGATGTGTCAAGGATGACTTCCGTTCAGGTAGGCCTTCAACATCGTTTACCATGGCAAGCACTGCTGTTGTAAAGGTTATAACAAAACATGATTCAAGATTGTCAGTAAAGGATATATTTGTTGTACCGAACTATCAGAAAGAAATATGTATTCATGTCATCGTGACCGAGTGTTTGGTCAAAGAAGTTTGGCTGCAGATAAGTACCCCCATTTGCTCAAAAAGGAGCAAAAGTAACAGCGCCCGCCTTAAATATGCAAACGATATTCTAAAAACATAAAAAAATCGCCATTTTCAGATTATGTCGATAATGTCGATAACAGTGTTTTCGAAAAGATAAAAGGTCTTGTATTACCAAAAGGACCATCAGTATAGAGAAGAATTTCTTCTATTCCAGTGGAGAATTTGTTCAATTGCCTTATCAATCTCGTCATACAGTCCCATGCTTCCTGCGACTTGTTTCTGTTTTCAAGGCTTAAAATATGCCTTCTGGTAAAAGTAATACGTCCAGGAGTTCTTTAAGCAAGGCAATCTTTCAATGTCTGCAACAATTTCAAAAAAATAATATTATTATTCAGCTTTTTGAAAGTGGACAGAAAGATAACAAAAATGTAGTTCGGTAGTGGATACATACTTTAAATGTTTGAAATAGACACCATTCTCACAAAACGTTATAGTTACAAAATTTTGAGACCAGTGACAGAACCTTTTAAATGACCCTCGTAATTGCCATTACTGTTTCCTACCGCAGGCTCAAAAATAATGTTGGATAAGTATGCAATCATTTGCGCAGAAAATCAGAACTACTTATTTTCATGAAAGCTGGATAGGTGGAAATAGAACCAAGATATAACCAAATAAAATGTTTTTAAATTTTGCAATGGCAAGTTAGTAAATATCTGCCATGGTACTTTTATTGCTCCAGTAAACATTTGCAAAAGTAAAACAAACAACAAAATGCATTGGAAACACATTCATTTTATCACAAGTATATATTAAATAAAATATCACTCTATGTTACAAAAAATTGGATATGAACAGCAAAATCTTTATTGTAACTTAAAGTTTAGCAATGCATATAAATGAGTAGAATGGCAACCAAATGGCATGTGATATGTCTTATTTTAAAGATCACTTTTTTAAATGGTCCATCGATTCCTATAGCACACGAGCTATGTTGTCATTTTCAAAGCAAATATTCGGTTTTAATTTGCCTACCTTTTAAATCTGTCAAAAGAATTAATATAAGTGTGTGTGTTTTGTTGAGAAACTTTAAAATCACTTTGATGTTCAAAAAGGGGAATGTTACGAATATGTAGAATTAAGAGTTTATCTGGCGTGCTTTTGACGAAAATGCATTGTTAAATATTTGCTCAGCACACATCACAAGATATTATAATATTATAACAGCTAAAATTCGATACATTGTATATAAAAGGCAAAACCAACTTACCTAGCTAGGTATATTGTAGTGAAGTTCTATATAAAACGAGTTCCTGCTGTTCAGTCTTAGGCCTGCTTTATGGTTCCCATAACACTTCAAAACATTGTGACTGGAATAAATAGTATACGAGATAAAAATCCTAATCCTTTAATTAGAAAGGAATACTGTTAAGTTAGTGAAATTGTTTTTGAAAATTTTATATAGTTATGTGCATGGTTGGGTTAAGGCCTTTGACTTATGTAATTAACAAATACTCTTAAAATAAAACAAAGTTCATAACAAGAGAAACATTATTAGTTACTGGAGGTTCATAATATTTTTTTCTTTCATTTCATTTAAACTGTATTTTTCACGGAAAGATTTCATACAAGATACAGAATTGACATGAACTATACAGACGATGAATTAACTGCAGTTACACACAGTACATTGCCCTGTAACGAAAATTTCACGGGAAACGTCACTGTGAATATAATCATATGTAGCAAAATCTTCAGTATAGCAATTATATAAATATCAAAAGTTTCAATCAAAGATACAATATTTTGTGACCTTATTTGAGCTGATTTAACAGTAAAGTAGTGGAGTTACATTTCACTGACTTTTATAGGTTATTTGCTTCAACTATTTCCAACAATAGCTCCTTCAACAGGAGGATTGGACGGACTGAGAACCATGTACACTTTATATTACAAACTGTAAAATATACGTATGAACAGTTAACAGTCTTGATATCCAAGACAATGTTTTTTAAAACCAAAGTCGGTTGTAAAAATGAGACAGAAGTTTGTAACAATATGATATAATCCTCCCGGGAAATACTGATGGTTTAAAAATGATACGAGGGATGACATCTTAACTGTTTTTCACAAATATCTGTGTTTCATTATGAATAAATACCGAATTTTCGACTAACTGTTACAAATCGGAACAAGCATTAAATGAATTCTTACATTCGACTATTGAACTCGAGAAATTACACTTATATTTAAATTTATACATATATTTTAATGTTTTTGTTGTTATTATTGAAATAAAATATTAATGATTGTTCTATCTTCAGAGACAATAACATATCATCCTGATAAGACAAATGGGAATTTAAGCGTATGAGATGGAACCATCGGTAATATCATTTATCATAATTTTTATATTTACATTCCTTTATAGATTACGCATAATATATAGTTGCAAAATATTTGTTGTTACTTATTTTTACTTTATTGATATGCTTGTTTTGCTGATTTTTGAATTATCCAAACGGAATGTCATGGTATTTTCAAGTAAAAAAGCAGACAAGGTTGCACAAAATGAAATATCAAATCGAATTTTGAAATGCATTCATAGGAAAGCAAACCTCTAAGCCTTTTCTAATCATTGTTACAGAAGAGCTGTGATATCACTAGAGGGCATGAACACTACCTTTGTCATATATTATTACTGGAACAAGCTTCGCCCATCGCATTAAAGGCCATAATTAAAAAGGAAGAGAAAACATGTGGAAAAAGTATTGGTACTTTGCTAAATGAGAATAGAGATGCCTTTAAGACCCTGTACGAAACAGAGTATCCTCAAATATTTCAAGAAGAAGATGTCAATGACGACATTGATACGTGGAACACTCTTCAATTATGTGCTGTGATATTAGTTTTGTTTAAATCTGATCTAACTGAACCAGAAGTTAAAGCCATTCAATGTGTATATGATCAGAGGAAAGATATTGAACAATACACCGAATGTGCCTCCCTAACATTCAATACCTACAACGAGAAACAACATTTATTGCACGATCAATTACTCGAGTTGATAACGCTCATAGACGACCAAGCTAATCTTGATTGTAAACGTATGATGTTTTCATTTGAATCAAAATCAATTAAATTAAGCGAAACACAGATAGACAAACTAACACAGACAAATGATATCAAAACTCATCTTAAAATTGCAATTGATGTAGATGTCGTAACAGAGAATGATATCATTTGCGAAGAGAACCACCAAAAGCTCCAGACCAATGGTAAGTATTGTGTTACAGTATGAATTTAATTTTATTCATATGGTTATCTTGTATGCAAATACATTACTTTATGAACATGTTTGTATGCAAGTTTTCAATTTGGCTATAGCGATATAATTGTTTAAATAGCCAGGATCGAATATAAAATTAAATTAGCATTCATGTGTGTATATTCTAAATTTGTATTCAACATAAGTGAAACTGATACAATACATGGTCAATCAAATGATATGTAATACATTGTATGATATATGCAAAGTATATCATAACATATGAGATCGTGTTCAATTTGATAATGGTACGAGCAGTTTAACGCCTCGGGTAACAGTTTTTTACGATGGATGGTATTTTTACTGTTCCTCACAAAGCCATTTGTTATTTATTACCCCGAACGAATACTGCAATAATCTGAAAAGTGCAACTAAATTTAACTGTTACAAAATTGAACCAATAGTAACAATAACACAATTGTTCTTGTCGTACAAGTTGTAAGGTGAAGTTGTAAAGTTTTTTTTTCTTTAATTCTTTAAGGATATGATGATTTAAGATATCTACCAGTCATAAACATACATAAGCTGTGTTTGTATCATAGTTTGGGGACCTTTCTGTTGAAAAAGTGTCAGAGTTAAATCCTCTACATATACATGCACAGTGCGGTAACTGGAGTGCAGGTATCAGTTACCCGCACTCCAGATCATGCCCGTTGATTGGCTCATTTTTGCTGGGGTTGACATATTTTGACGGCAGAGAAAGGGAAAGCGGCAGAAATATCATATTCAGATGCTCGATCATTGGTTACTTTTTCCCGGGGTTTAAAATTGTGACAACAGGGAACGTGTTTTTATGTTTGAATATGATACAAAAGAGAAAGAACACCAAAACACTCGGCAATCTGATTTATACTCGGGGGCTACGCCCCTTCGTACAAATCAGATAGACTCGTGTTTCGGTGCTCTTTCTATTACTTGTATCATAGTTTGGAGACCTTTCTGTTGAAAATGTGTTAGGGTATTAGTTACCCGCACACCAGAGCATGGCCATTGATTGGCTCATTTTTGCCGGGGTACATATTGTGACGGCAGAGAAAGTGAAAGCGACAGAAATATCATATTCAGATGTTCGTTCATTGGTTCATTTTTGCCGGAGTTTCATATTGTGACAACAGGGAACGTGTTTTTATGTTTGACTATGATACAAAAGAGAAAGAACACCAAAACACTCGGTAATCTGATTAATACTCGGGGGCTACGCCCCCTCGTACAAATCAGATAACCTCGTGTTTCGGTTCTCTTTCTATTACTTCATTTCCATTTCGATGGTATCCTACAATTGTTTACCACAATTGTCTTGTTTCATTGATTAAATTCGTGAAATAATCTTTTTTGCATGCTTTTATCGTCTGCTTGTTCCATTTTGACACATAGTAAATCCAATGCAATAACTTCCTAAGAAAACTAAATTTTATTTCTTACTATTCAATGTTTAACCAAAAGACAATTATGACGCAAAAAACTTTCAAGATGCAAACAACTAACATTTCTGTCTTTCAATAGTCTATCTGGTAATGGCCCTTTGTGTTGAAAAACGAGAAAAACCAATGACTGCCATTTTTGTTTTAGAAAATAAACCACGTGACCAGATTTTATACTAAAAAAAAGTACTATTACCTATGTAACCGAACAAATTTCTTATTTACGTAGTACACTTGCATTGACTGTATTAATAACTCCCAGTAACCTATGGGAAATTAACATTTCCAAAAAAGTCAGGGGTGATTATAACTTGATATACCTGAATTATAATCTTATAAACAAAATACAATATACTTCAGGCCAAATGTTCATTGAAGAACTTCAGAACAAATATGTCTACATCAATGATTCAGCTATTTTGACTTGTAAACTCAACCTTCCAACAGATGGAAATGTTGAATGGAGGAAAGATTTCAAGCCGGTTGAAATTTCAAACAATCTTATGGTCATGAGCAAGAATGGCAATCATTGGTTAGCGATTTCCCATGCATCATTGGAAGATACGGGTCAATATACGTGTGTATGTGGCCATATTTCAACATCAGCTGATCTTACTGTTATAGGTATGCTTTAATCGAATTATAACAACAATACGTTTGTCCTTTTTCAATGCTTTAAAACAGATTAAGAAATAACTATAGTTTACCATAGCACTATTCATAACTTTCAATCTAGGAAGCAGACCTAGTGTATGAAAATTATAACCAGAGGACGAAGATTTTAGATTAAACTTAAGTTTGATTGTCTATCAACTTTATATATTTGTAATTTAACAGTACATTTGATTAGAAGTAATCAAAATGACAATAGATTAAATAAAATGTAAATGTATGATAGCACCATGGGCGAATATTGGTAAGAGTCTATTCCATAATGGTTGTTACTTTGGTTACAAGGGCTGGGGGCATAAATATTTGTACATTCACGGCAAAGATCATGTAAGGAAAATTTTGTTCTGACAACATTATTTTGGATTACTTTGAGTACATCATTGCGAACGACAAAACGTTTGCTTCATGCAATAAATCATTTTAATGTACGATTTATTTTCAATACTTATATGTATGTAATTTTTTCATACATAATCGCAATATTAGATTTAATATCAAATTACAAAATTAAGTTTGGTTCGTTCATTTATCATTATCACATCCTTCTGTAACAGATGAAGCATTAAGTGTGGTCGTTCATTTCCCAGTCAAGATTGAGGTTATTGAAAATGGAAACATTGATATAGAGTGTAAGGTGAACCTGCTTACGAGTAAACCTGTTTGGCGACACAAAGGAAAACTTCTACAATCGTCTGGTAGAAAGGTTATACAAGCAAAGGGTTCTACACACAAATTGATGATCATGAATGTAACATTAGACGACGAGGGTGAATATACAGTTGACTTTGGGAATGTCTCATCTAAAACAACAGTTCAAATACAAGGTCAACATATATAAATGTTATCTTCGTTTTTGTAATACCTACACTATTTATATAGCTGGTTTTAATCTCTATCAGGTCCTTAAAAGTCGTTAATTTTATTTAATTGGTTTGGGTCATAGGTGGTAAATCTAAATAGCAAACAATGCACTTGATTTCATACCGATACCAGAAAATCATTGGTGCAATTTTCTTCAATTTATTTTAGGGGAAACAGACCTTATACACAGAAAACAGATAACACAAGAATTGTACAGAAATTGGATGAGAGGA
The DNA here is from genome assembly GCF_026571515.1 of Ruditapes philippinarum. NCBI lineage: Eukaryota > Metazoa > Mollusca > Bivalvia > Venerida > Veneridae > Ruditapes > Ruditapes philippinarum. The sequence continues at coordinate 18,486 of NW_026854503.1, read as the reverse complement.
GCTCTAGCGTTAAAATATTTAAAAATCGGGTTAGAGGGTTTTTCCGACAAAGTTGTTTACAAACAACATAATGATCTAATGAAACTTGGACACTCCTGCAACACTTGTACAGAGGAAAGTCTTCTCCCACATAAACAAGATCAATGCCCACGACAAAGAAAACATCAATGTTTATGTACCAAAGTTCAGAAACAGAAGTCAAGACAAATGTGTCCAAATGGGGGATTTTATGGCAACGTTTATAATCAAATAGTTTATAAACATCGTTTTCAAGATCCATTATTCACAAATACAGATATCCAAAAATGGAGCAGTGATGCGTGGAGTGTTGCTACATGCTTTGTTTCTACTACTGGCTACAAATGCAAGCGATCAGCTAAAGAGGTCGACTGTTCCGGTTTACTTAGTATGTGTATAAACAACATTGATATAGAAATAATGCTTGGAGGAGTTACCATCGATGGAAAAATAGATGCCTTTGCAAAGGTACACATCTTCACCACAGTAATCACTTATTGTTGTATGTAATTTCAATTGAACATTGTATATACATGTATATATTTTGCATTTATTATGCAAGTCTAGAACAGTCTTTTCGAATTTGTTTTAAAATTGATTAATTTATAAGTGAAGTTTTTTAGCAACAAATTAAAATGAAACTTTAGATACTGAAGTGTTATTTTTACAGGCAAGGGAAGCGAGGAATGATATTCTTCACAGTCCAAACTATGAACTATCTGAAAATGAACTAAACAAGTTTATCAGAATGTTCAAAGAAGTACTAGAAATCAAGGACAAACGTGGTAATACACCTTTGAAAGGGGAGCCAGGCGTAGAAGGAGCATTACGTTTACTAGATATGGTAATAATCATATTGGAATTATATAGTAGTACTAGAAATCGAAGACAAACATGGCAATACACCCATGAAAGGGAAACCCGGTGTTGCACACGCATTACCTTTACTAGATATGGTAATTAACCTATAACAATAAAGACAATATAAGCCGATTTGGGATATATTCTATTCGCTTTTATTAAAATTTGTGTGGATTAAAGCGTATTTCTCTCTAAATTAAGAATATGTTAATCACATTGGTACTCGTATTTGTTGCATATTATTCTTTAGAAAATTCTGTATGCTTGCTACTTGTTATTTTGTAACAAATGTATGATATAAAATAGTACGTTCAGGTCTTTTTGCATAAGTGTTAAAACATTTTATTGTATTCAGTAATTACATTATTGACTATAATAGTAAATACATTATTGACTATAATAGTAAGTACAATATCTTTGTCTGCTCTAACATTATAATGAATCACTTTGTAAACGTGAGCTCGTTACTGTTTGACTTTTCACACATATACACAGACAATTATTTGGATATTAAAAAGCTTGCAACAATACAGGATAAAAAATGATCAACAAAGCTTATTACATGTAAATAGTTCGACAGTTTGTTGTACAACAAGATTGCATGTGTGAAAAATGCTATGTCACCGTATTAATATACCACTTGATAATAGTGCATGAACAGAAGACTTTTTCTGTTTGCATGTTTTGATATCAAAGTTTAATTTTACACCTAAAACTGTCCACATGATCCAAATTTCATACTTGTAATCAAAGGACAAAAACAACTTAACCTGTCATAATTTAGGTCAGCTGCATGCAATATATTAAAATTCAATTTAACATCTCAAAGTGTGCACATGGTCAAATTTTATGGCTGTACATCAAAAGACAAAAAAGCAGGTCGCCGTCTCCTTGGGCAAGGGAAGACGCAAATGTTAAATTGTCCGCGTCTTTTGAAGAAAAAAGGGGAATATAGAAATAGGCTCCGTCCGTCCATCAGTCCGTCCTTCACATTTTAATGTCCAGTCCATTACTATGTCATTTATCAAAGGAATTTCAAATTACTTGTCACAATTGTTTGTTATGATAAGACAATGTGTCATGCACCCTTCCTCCAAGGTCAATGTCACACTTGTAGATTAAAGGCCAACGTTGTATTTTCGAGGGTATATGTCGTGCTCTGTCAATTTATTTCTTATCAATGAAGGGATTTTGAAAGCTTTTGGCACAAATGATAACAATAATGAGACAATGTGTCATGCGCTAAAACCAGTCGCCTACGCATACCCCAAGGTCAATGTCACAGTTGGAGGTCAAATATTAACATAGTCTCTTACAGGGTATATTTTGTGTCCGGTCCAGAACTTCTTTATATATCAAGGGAATTTGAAATTATTATGGCAAAAATGTTCACAATAATAAAACAATGTGTAATGTTTGAACAAGAATTTTTGTAACATAATTACCAACGTCCCCGCCAAAGGGAATTTTATATAAAAGACACAATTTGAAATAGCACAATTTTGTGTTTTATGTAAAATTCCCTTTGGCGGGGTCGTTGGTAACACACACGCACACACACGCACGCATACACACGCACACACACGCGCACGCGCAGACACAGAGGTGAATCGCTATATTCCAAAGCCATGTAGATACTGCAGCGGCAATAAATTTAAACTAGATAAATCTTAAGTTCATTTATACCTATCCATGTATTACTTCCTTTGCTTTCAAGTGGGGGAGGATCCCTTCCATTCTTATAAAACAATGTGCCAAATGTGTTTTCAATTATTTTTGTATTGACATGAAAATTGTTCAAATGAGTTTACGGACCGGAGTCCTATCATAATTTCTTTTACAGGTGCAACAAAATCAAATTGAGATGAACCTTGAACGTGACGTGAGAGAATTGAGAGAGCATGGCATGTTTAGATTAGAAGAGAAATACAAGACAGCAGAAAAACAGGCAAGTTTTATATTTATAGGTAATGCATTTGAATTTTGTTGTAACATGATTTTACCGCGTACGGCCTTTTATAGGTAAGGGAATATTGATTTTTAAGTCTCATGAAATTTATAATTGTTTCAAATGTCTTTGAAAAATACTGCGATTCTTAAGTTGCTACTCTGTTTATTGTATACGTATGATTACCGAGAAAGTCATGTTAAAATTTGTGCATTTAACCTGTCATTTTTACATGTCTCTCTGTTAAAAATCATGCACGCTTGAATATAAAGCCTCGTTTAGATATTTTGTAGCTTAAAGAAACACTTATGCGTACAATACATTCGTGAGTATTGGAAAACATAATTTTTTAATGACAAAAAAGTGTTATGCTGTAAATGTACTTTGTGGTCATTAACTGTTCTTATCTTCTTACTTCTATCTAAGGTAACCAAAGGAAGTTTTTAGACTAGGTGGTATCCGAACATTATCAGTGTTGCGTAAGTATCATATTAGGCCTAAGAGAATGAATATTTCCACATTAAATATAATTACAATTTTGTTCTTTCTACGACATGTTGATACACGATTAGTGCATGGTTCGAAATATATATATAATGCAACATTTTAACCTTTTTTCTTCAGCGTGAACTGAAACTTCAACTTATAGAGCAACAAATAAAAGGTTTGTCCTTGACTATTAATTTGAACAAATAAGAGTTTATCCTTATGCAAAAAGTCTTCCAGGTCATTAGACCATGTTTCGAATCTAAAAGTACGTGCTTTCGAGAAACATGCGTAGTTCAAAAATCCTGTGTACGTTTGAAAAGAATGACAATTTTTCCTTTAAATTCAACGAATTCATAAATTGGTTCTTTTTAATGATAGAACGGTTGGATTCGACAAAAGAGTAACATTATGCATAATTGACAAAAGGTTTTAAACATATGTTATACTGATATACTCGTACAAAATGTATAAATACCTACAAAGAGAAAGAAGAATTAAAAAAAGAAGCTACAAAGAGAATCAGATTTTGAAATGAAAATGTTGTTTGAATAGACATTTATCAGGAAATAGGTGTTTGAGGATTTCACACTATAATAAATTTATATGAATGAGGTCATGCAAGAAATATTTTCCTTACAAAACGTCTTTATTTCTATAAAAATAAACAATGAAAAGAACATCAAATTTAAAAAAAAATAATGTTGCTTGTAAAAGAATAATCAAGAAATAATTATCGTAATTTTAATTAATAGAAAACATTCCCGAGTTTGCAGACTTTGTCTTTAAGTGGCTTGTAACTATAAACAGAAACAGTGTTGTTGTTCTTGTTTTAAAGTTAAAACCCATAGAGGTTGGGATGTCGAAATTATCTTGCAAAATATCTGGCCTAAAGATGTATTCTTTCCATTTATATACATGCCGAATTAATTAAAAATAGGATATGCATATACTCTGTTTAACATTATTGAATATTATAAACATAAATTTCCATTATTGTTTTTATTTACAGATAAAGAAAATGAGCTTCAGCTTATGCTAAATCTTAGATCTGCGGGAAAACAAAAGAATCTTAAAGGTACTTAATGAAAAATAAATACTTAAAAACCTTTGACTTCACCGCTCTTATTTGGTAAGAATTAAAGATTTGTTAACATTGAAAAGAAGACAAAAGGAAAACAGATTAAGAACATAAGGTTATTTGATATATTCCTTTGTTTGAGGACTAACACGAGAATGTAACTAAAACGAGTTGAACTAGCTATATTTGAAATATATCAAAAATTCATAGTCAAAGAACAATTTACTTGTTGTTCTTGCATAAAAACTGCGCACGTAGGGGTATATTAACGAAGACGGAAACATGCTTTTACAGATACAATTACGCAAGCATGCACTTTTTTAATATGCATGACTCAGGGCGCCATGTATAACGGATATAAACGGCAAGTCATGACGACACCTGTGTTACAGTTATGTGGAAAAATTAACGAAACGCAAATGTGACTTATTGAAGAATAGCGATACTACAGAATTTGTGCCTGCATTATATCTGCATATTTTGATCCATGTTAAAGCGTGCATTAATTCTTTATGTTATGTTTTTTTTCAGAGCACTTCTTGCTTGATCTACAGATAAATGTTATTGCTAAAAATTGTGAAAAAAGTGCTGAAGGGAATCAACGAGTTTATGAAGTAATGAGAGATTATATTAAAGATAGAGATGATATGACTAGTTCGCCTTTGGATGAAAAATCAACTGATACACCAGTCTATCACCTCGTAAATTTCATACAGGCCATGAAGGAATGCAGGATCGTTGATATTTCTACCACTGACCAATCGTCAATAGACATACAAATCAACTGCCCCAATTCGAAGGCCATGGAAGATTTTCTAAAGTCTATCATCAGAAACGAATTTCAACAAAAACTGTTTGACCTTAGACGATGGCTGCATGTGAAATATGACATTGAATCGCATGACATAATTGCCAATTGCTCATCAAATAGCATAGAGAAAGCAAAACATCATCTGCGTAAGTTTAATATGAACAATTAAGATATATGATATATTTTATATTTTACAGTGTTTTCTGCTCCAGTCGTTAGATTTGTAATTAGTGCATATTAAAAGTATTAATTGTCTGATTAAATCAAAAGTAATAAATAAATATTTTGCTCATGTCGTTAAGATATCTTAGGATTATAAAATAAACTTAATTCGTTGATATTTTTTATTTTGTAAACTCAAATACATGTACGGATATTTGAAAACGTAAATCTACTGTTTTCAGACTTTACTGACTTTACCAGAACAATGACATGTGCCGAGCATCAAAATACACAATGTACTCTCTATTGTCCTGACCATGACACATTTTTATGTACAGCATGCAGGGAATCAACACATAGGTAATTATACATTTCTTACAATCAGTTATTTATAGTGGTTAATATGGTACAACAGGTATCATATTAAACAAACGAATTTTAAAAGCGTGCAACAATGAATGTTAACTTATCTATCAGACACATTTAAGTTTGATTTCTCTTAAATTACTTGAGAAAAAAATAGAAAAAAGTAAAGTTTGACTAAAAATAATCATTCGATATCTTTTATTGAAATATTTCCACCTGCCATAAAGGATCTGTGCATCTCTGAAATAGATTTATAATTGAGACTTCTCTAAAATCCAATTGTTGGTAAACTATGATTAATGACAACAAAAACGTGAGCAATCGTTGAATCCCTTTCATACGACAAAACAACTTTTATTGACCCGACACTTTTATTCCTCAATTTATTTGAAAGCGTTCGACAATGACTGGCAACTCATCAGTCAGAAACATTAAGGTTTGATTTCACTTAAAAATTTGTAAACAAATTAGAATCATTTAATCATCTGATACTTTTATTGACCCGATACTTTTATCCCTAATTTTACCAATCTGAAACAATTTTAATTTATTTGGATAGTAAGACGAATAAAACATCATGTAATATATTTCCCTTGATAAGCATTTGAGTGTCGACGGAATTATAAGTCTTCTTGTTACAGCGATTGACCGAAATCACATTTGGTCTACAATAAGATACAGGTACAGTGAGTGACTAAATGGTTTCGAAACACTGGAGGATTTTTTATCCAGCAGGTGATGCGGTTTTGACAGTTAACAGAGTAATACTTATTGAAGAGAGTATCCGCCAGTTCGTTTATAATGTGAAAATTTTCTTATATGAATTAAGAATAATATAATAAAATTTGAATCGGAATCTTTTATCTTAATTCGTAGTATCATCTTTTATGTGAATATGATAATCATTATTATTGTTTAAAATATGTTTTTATTTTATGAATGTACAATTTATTTCTCATAAAAAGAGGATATTGAATAACTGTAGTATTAATATTAAACTTATTGAAAGAGTTGAATAAAATCATATTATGCGAGCCTCTGGCGAGCATGATATTACTTTATTCAACGAGTCCAATTAAATTAGTACTGAATCTACACGATTATAATATTTTATTTGTCACATACATAAAATAAGAACGTTAACTTTTTAAAGAAGCCATTTTTCATTTACGCGCCAATAGTGTAACGCTTACATTAGCGAGCTTTAAAATAAGCTATGTTTATATACAGCGCAAATGACGTCACGTCAAAGTGTAAAAATGTTTTTATTAAATGGCTTTATTATATGATCTAAATATAGCTGCTATCTGATTGGTCCAAACAGAAGTCAACATAACTTTCTATAAAATCATATTCACTTGGTGTAGTATCATATTCATTTGCTGAATTGGATATTTCCTGTCTAAAAATAGATTGAGACTTATATTCAATGACCATATATCTACGCGTGCTTTTAAAAAGTAATTGTTGCGTTTTGTTCTTTAGAGCATATTTCTCGATTAAAATATCACTACTTTACTATTATATGATTCATTAAAGGTAAAACAGCAATGATGAGTATAAACTCGAATTACTTTGTATGCGCAGCGTTTGCGTAGATGTTGCACGACTAACATGTGTGTCTTTTTTCCCGCGCTTCAACGCAAGAACTTAAAGTTAAAGAGGTGATAGCCGAGGTCAGTATGACTTTCTGCTGGTGAATATCAAATCATATTCAATGGCACATTAGTCAATAATTGAATAGTTTTACACTTATTAGCCGCGGTTTGTGTAATAATGAATTTTAATATAGACATTGCGTTTCATTTTTGCGTTTCTTTTTTAACTTGTAATTGCTGGTATAAACCTTTTGTTATACATACTATTTTCTTGAACCTGACCATAGTCATCCTATTTTGTAAATATGCAAACTATTATTGCATGCTCATCAGTATTGAATTTTAATATCTTATCAGTAATAAAAATTAGCCCTTCTATAACAGAGCTGATAACTCATACAGCTTATTAAAGTAACAACAATTCCCTTAACATATTGACTATTTCGAATGTCATTTTTGTTCAACGGATTTCTTAGAGGCCAATACAAGGTTGCTGCTCGATTGTGCGATAATGGACTTATGATGTCTAAAATGTCATCAGGACCGCAAAACAATGGTGTCTTTTATCGCCAAATAGCGGGCAGCAACCAAGTATAAACGTCGTTATTATCTACGTTTATATATCGCCGTTTATCTTGGTTGTCGCCATTTCTAAGAAACAGACAGTCAAAATATCAACGCATATGTCTGTCAATCAGTTTAACAAACTTGCAAATGATAGCAGGGAAGGGTGCTGACAATTTAAACATATGTTTCTATATAAACACGAAACTTACAGTATTATAGGTACAAAGATTGTGTTTATACATTCGTTATTAATAGCTGTCATACCTACACGGCATTTTTTTTGCATATACAACCCCGATTTCTGCGCGCTTTAAAAATGAATCAATGACAGGAATTAATCGAAATTGAGCGTGGAACTTGTTTTCCCCAATAAAAGTACATACGATAATAAAGGAAATGGATACAATATAAAAGTGAAAAAAAATATGAATAAACCCAGAAATATATATTATGTAAGAAAGGGCGCAAACATTTTTCGTACATAATATTTGTATTTTTTCATAGCAGATCAGGAAATACAATGCTGACATTCAATATCTGTAACAAACCTTGCAATACAAAGTATTAAAACTAGCGATGTAACAGAAAGGAATGTTTTTATTTTGCTACAAGTATTTAACGAATTAAAACGCATTCAAAGTTTTAAAGAAACTTTGACTTATCAAATTGTCAATAAAGTCACAATCACAATTTACGCGTATGAATATTTTTTTTAATCAATGAAAATTGCTCGACTTTTTCCGTAAAGCTTCAGATTATTGTGATCGGAATATAACGCCGCCTAATAGGACATTTAGACCTTCTGAAAAATAAAGTAAGGGATGTTGTCTCTTGGTTAGGACAGGGACGGATTTAGGGCAATCGACGATAATCAATTTTTACCATAAGTAACGGTCTTATTAGTTAAACACCCAATAATTTAATTCACGTAAATAAAGCGCTTTTTTAGCGATGTCGATTACTGAGTGCCTCTATGACCACACTTCAGCGTGTATTACACTGTCGAGTAGTGAATTATTATATACATGCGCATAATTATATTCATATTCTACATGAAAATCAAGGTTTAGCTGTTTTCCTTGTACTGATCACTTATTTACACTATACTCCAGCTCTTTCTGACATGCTTAAAAAGTATGTTAAAGAAACTTTCCTGTGATTTTGTACATTTCTCTCAAGCTTGTGATAAAGTATGGAGGGTGGGTATAAATTGCTCGAAAATTCTATAAATGGTAAAGATTTCATTTATTCGTTTATTTTACATAATTGAGCTGTATCGGCGTCGTTCATTACCGAAATAGGGGTTAGACAGGGTGTAAATTTGTCTCCAGTCCTTTTTTCTATGTACTTAAATGACCTCCAAACTGTTTCACAGAACAGTGGAACTTTTTGATCACGACGATCTTACTTTACAATGCTTTAATGCTTACCATTCTTGTTATTCTTTATGCAAACGACACTATTCTGTTATCAAACATTGCTGACGATCTCCAAATTTGCATGAACCATTTTAATGACTACTGTTATAATTGCCATCTAAAGGTTAACTTAAACAAAATTCAAATACTTATTTTTGATGCTTGGTAAACCAGGGATTTTAGGTTTTATTTAAGAGATGAAAATATTGAGATATCCAATTCTTACCATGACATTCTCTTGCAATGGTTCGTTCCTCAAAGCTAGAAACAAGAATTAAAAGCAATGTATTTACTATCTATCAATAGATCTTACAATTAAACTATTTGAACACATTGTTTACCTTACTAATTTTGACAAATGGATAGGAAATATTTGGAGTTGAAAATTTATATATATACATTTATATATATAAAATTTATATATATATATGAAAAATTTCATAATGAATATCTACGTAAAATAACCAAATCTCGTAAATCGGACAGTATTTATGATCTATTATAATAATAAAAACTAGGATGATCTCATTTAGGAATCGTTTCACTAAGAAAAAATAGAAATAAAATAAAATGCAGTTTCAACTTTACAAATACATGACCAGTTTTCCTAATCATGAGTTTTAATTGACTACTTCTGCATTGTGTTCGTCGCCCTGATTTTTGGCAAATCCAGATCCAAATAAATCACGTGCATATACATAAACTTAAACCTATACATAAAATTAATTTATTAATACTAATGGACCAATTCAAACAGTTTTGGTAATTGCAGCTTCAACATTCAAGTGAGGAAGACTTTTTCAAAATTTTAGAGCAATCTGTTTATATTTCTTTACAGCAAATCATAAACTTCCAGGAGAAAATGATACGACGGTACTTCTAATAATGATAAAAGTCTTTGTACATTGTATAGCGTCAATCAAATTGGTACCTTACAGCATTATTTTTTACATTGTAATTGTTTTACTTATAATACAAATGGCGACAATGCGAAAGTGCGATAGTGCAATGACGACAATACGACAGTGCGATGACGACAGTGCGATAACACGATGACGACAGTACGACAATGCCTCAATGCAATGGCGACAATACGATATTGATAGCACTATCGCGTTGTCGCGGTATCGTTCTGTCGCCATCGCGTTATCGCACTGTTGTCATCACGTTATCGCACCGTCTCATTTTCGTACTGTCGTCATCGCGTTATGGCATAGTCGTCATCGCAGTGTCGTATTGTCATCATCGCACTATCGCATTGTCGCCCTCTTGATTATATAGTGTTAACATGATAGAATATGGGAACATTATTTTTAGTTGTTTCTTTTTCTTTTTGTATACTGAAAAGGAAGCTATAAATTAATAAAAGTTCAGATGAAAATGAGGTTATCTTGACATTTAAAAGATACAAACATATGAAGATAATCGTACATTATTTATATAAACAGACTTAAAATATGTATAAACTATAATTTTGTAATGGAAAATGATGATGATTATGCAACTTTGAAAAGTCTTTTAAAATACATAATGAAAATATTCCTTAAATTCAACTAGTCAGTAGTACATAAGTTTTCTCGACAAACACACAGATAGTTCCTTAATAAACTAATTTGTAAGTACAGGTCTCTATTAAACACTGCTAAAATCACTTTAGTAATACCTATTAAATTGTGATTGGTCATCAGCGGTTTTATTGTTTTGAAATATATAGAATTTATCATATAACTAACATTGTTAAAATTGCTGACCACTTATAAAAGATATTTAGAGAAAACATTATGTTATGCTGATCAGGTTAAACCTAGTAGGATCTGCTGTAAAGTTAATGTTATAGTGAAAATTGCTTATCCGTTATGTTAGATATATAGAATAAATTATGTTATAAATTAAGACGTAAATTTCTTATTTTTTAACAATGTAAGTAAATATAAAAAATTAATAAAACCACTGATGACCAAGTAAAAAGCTAATAGAAATTACTTTATTGAGTTTAGCAGTACATTCTTTTTTCAAAATGAACAATTTTCGCCATTTAGATTTATTAATGAACTATATTTGGATTAATAGAGAAAATTATTTATTAGAAATAAAATGCATATTTTCAAGTTCTGTATTTTCACTATAACAATTTATTCTTCATTGCAATGAAACATATTTTCCATATTTTCACTTGTATCTTGCCGGACAACTTTTTGCATTATATTCAGCCAATATACAAAATTTAAGTGCAAGTATTTCAAATTGTAATGTCAAAAAGAGATAAATATAGAAAACAATACCGCAAACCATAAAATATTTAATTTCCTACCACTCAACAAATATAAATCCTGTATTTATTGGGAAAAAATGAATATTATCTGTGTTCTACTGACCAATTGAATATTTTTGTTTCTTTTAAAAGTCAACATAATACCATTTTCATCTGGAATCTTTGAACTTTTTTAGTTTTACATGTAAAACACAATATATATTCCTGTTGGTTACAATGCGACCGTGCGTTAGTGCGACGACTACAATACGAAAGTGCGATGACGACAATGCGATAGCGCGACGGCGACAACGCAAAAGTACTATCGCACTATCTTATTGTCGTCATCGTACTATCACTTTGTCGCCATTGCACTATGGCATTGTCGCATTAGCGTACTGTCGTCATCGCGTTATCGCACTGTCACCATCGCATTATCACATTGTCGCATTATAGTACTGTAGTCATTGCGTTATCGCACTGTCGCCATCGCACTATCACATTGTCGTCTGTTAATCTCGGGTACATGTTTTCAAATGTACATTTAAAAAATTGTTTGCATTCTTAATGTTTAATAAACTTGGCTATATGTGCATTCTTAATATGGAACAGATTGCATTTATTTTTTCCAGTAATGACGGATACATTATAATTATGAACCGATTTACGCGCGATACTAACGCTCGATTTACGCATCGATGCGTTAAACGGCGGCAATGAGCCATCTATTATAATAACTAGATATAAATAACTTAATCAGAAAACAACATTGATATTCGAATAGTAATTTAAATCATTTAGAAAACTTCAGTTTTTAATGTCACAAGGCATATTAGATATTTGGCGAATATTTCCTTCTATTGTTATTCAGAACCGATACTTACACTCACACTTATTGAGTAAATCCCATATAATTGCCTAACGGTCAAGACTGTCCTCAACCTTTCAGTAAAATTGTGTTCAGGTTATAAAGCAAGTGTCGAGTAAACTCAGTAAATTTGAGAATCTGTAAGATTAAGAGGGGCTACCTTGAGGTGTCCTCAATAAAATGATACTGAATACCACTTACTTTTGAGTATTGATTTTTAATTAAGTTCGTCCCATATACATTTAAGTGCATCATATACGCGAACAGACAGTATTTTTAAAGAAAGTTAATGTTCAAAAACAGATACTTAGTGACAGAGATGATCCCATTTAATATACATTGTATGTCAGAAGTTGAATTTTATCAGACATTTTGATTTTCAAAGGAGTTTGCGCATTATATACCTGGAATGATACAAGTAGAATGAACTATTAAGAGTGTATTCAGCTCGCAGGATACCAGTACTTATGCGAGATAAATGAATTTATATGATTTCAAGTTGGAAATTTCTTGAATTTCCTTTTATACATGAAATAGCTGTTTGTCAATATGACTGTCGATGATCCCGGATGATTTGTCGTATGCGTCTAAATATAGGCCTATGTAATTATTTATGGTATAAACAAATGCCATTTAGTTATAAGTATTTATTGTTTTGTTTATGAAATTTTAAATTCAAGTTATATCACACTGTTTGAATTTTGGGATTGACATAGAATTCCCAATCCATATTATCAATATTTCAAAGGAAACATAACAGAAAAAAATCTTCAAAGCGTCAAAAATAAGCACGGCATAAAGTTAACGTTGATGACGTCTGTGTATTTCAATTAAAAAAATCAAAATCCACATAGCAAAACAATATCTTGAACATTTGTTTAACATGATTTATGTAAAAATACATTTTACTAAACGAGTATAATGTTAGTATTTCAATAGCTGAAACTATATTCTGAAAGTAGCATCAAATTTTTTTGTCAATGACATTTTTAAATGATTTACATTGTTTTGCTATTCTGTCATTTTCAACATTGTTTTGGCTATTCTGTCATAAGATCCAGTTTGTAACTTTCATAACAGCTGTATAATGTTTTACAGGCATTCAAGCATCGCAATCATACAGGGTTGTTTTGTTTGTTTGTTGTTGTTGTTTTTTGGTGGGGATTTTGTACAAAATTTGATAAAAGAAATTAAAAATAGTAAGATTCTATACTCGTATTAGCAAATAACAATTTATGACAAAGACTCAAATAAAACAGTCTTGTGAAAGGCATGTTATGCCTCTTTCTATTTTATTTTTTTAGAAAAATAATCAAAAAATGTAATAATATTTAAAAATGCACTTAAGTATAGTAATGTCTTATGACAGTAGAAAAATGTAAACACTGTAGTATTTTGACTTCCATACAAAATGATAATGCAATATGATTATATCCTTTGCAAATTTTGAGAAATAAAATGATATTATTTCGTAAGCATAATAGGCCTTTAAAAATATCGTTAGATGATTGAAAGAAATGAGAGGTAAGGTTAAGTAAACAAAATGAATGTCACTTTGCATATTGGGAGTTACTTACCGTAAGACTTCTCCAGCGTTACTTGAGGTGACCTTTCCTGAGTTTAAGTCGTGATTGAGATTAAGTATCGTTTCTGAATACTCCATTGTCTTTGTTCAAATCTTAACGTACACGCCCTTTAAGTACATATAGTATTAATAGTTATTGCTGATAGTTAATTTAATTTGAAATTAATCGGTTGCTGTTAGTAAGTAAGTAACGACTTTATTTATGGTGGCTTACACATTCGGTTTTCCAATCGTCCAAGTTGGTCTCAGCTGTAGTACATAATTACAATGAAAAACCTGTTTACATATACACCATATATACACAACATATATACACAGACGTCATATTGCAATGTGTGTCATGTTATTAAATGTCTATAATTGAAGCCATGTCATTAAAACTAGTGTAAAAGTCTATAGAACTTTCTGCACTACGCTAGATGATTGTATAATAATTGTATAGTTAGTATTTGTCGATATTCTTGTTTGTGAAATATTTTTGTATTCATAATCATAAATGGACATTGTGTCAAAAGATCATTGTTTTTCTATTTATACAGCACATGTCTTGGAATAAAAGAAGTTATATCTGAAAGGTCTTACGTTGAACAGAAACGTCGTCTCAACATCAAAAGTCTAAAAGGAACGTATAACGTTAGGATAGAGAAGTCTTTGAGAAATGGAGACAACCATTATCAAGATGTGTGTTATATCACTAGTATGTGCATGCTTCCTAATGATGAAGTTCTCTTTGTTGATATCAGGAATAAAAGACTGACGAAATTGGACTGTTCGTACAAGGTAACTAGTCACTGTGATGTACCTGGAAATCCCTATTCTGTATGTTATATATGCCACGATACAGCTGTTGCTGGTTTAAGAGGCAATACCATACAGTACGTGAATGTGTCAGGTAATATAAACCTAAGACATTTAGTGGAGCTAGATCATGAATGTTACGATCTAGTTTGTCACGGTGACACACTTTATGTTACCAGTGGAGACACAATTTACAAATATGACAAATACTTTAAACAAAAGCAAAGTATCTATCATTATCGTGAGAATCTGGATATATTCTACATACCTTCAATTGGTATAAGTGACAATGGTGAGCGAATCTACTTTGGTACAAATAAAATACTAACTACAATAGATGCCAAAGGAAATCATATATTCAGCGAACAATTAGACATACATGATGTATGTTTTGCTGGTGAAGGTATTGTTCTTGTATTAGATGCAAAAAACAATCTTCATCAGCTGGATTATAATGATAAAAATCATCGGACTGTAGATATCATGCCATTAAATATTGTAGTTCTGCGTTCTTTGTGTTTCGACAGAGAAAGATGTAGACTTATTGTTGGTGGTGATGCAGACAAGATATATGTTTACAAATGCGGGTTTTTGTTAAATTAGTAAATAAAAATGTTTTGGTAATTTTAAAACCAAGAACCAAATGAAAAATGCATTGCTTAACTACTTTTGTTTATCAAATTAATAAGTTTGTAAGTTGGCTTATTTCTTCCTTGAGTCATTGCTTAATATTATGATGCCGCACATATTTATCTTGAATATATTTGTAATTACATGTAACTATATATATATATCATGATAGCTTTTTCATAACAAAGGTTCAATAGTTACAAGTTTGAATCTGTTTAAATTCAAATCAAGACAATTCAACAACAAGACAATCTCGTTAAAGGTCTAACGAATTAATTGAGGATTGATTCATCCCGCATTTTGCCATTTTTACTAACACTCCTTCATGCCTTTTTTTGCAAAATAATAATAAGTTTTAAGGAAAAAAGTAAATAATCGATCATTTATTGGTCACATGAAAATAAAATATCCATTATAACTCATCAACGGAAAACAAACACGACATATGCATTCATCATAAAGACTGCAGTACTATATAAAATGAAATTAACGTCGTATTCAATTATTTCAATACTTCACAGTGGATACATAACAAACCGTGTCCTACTAGGATCTTGCGGGCTAAAAAAACGCGATTTTGCCTGCGCCAAGATCGGTTTGACATGTTTTATTTTGTTTTCGATTGAGTTGTGTGCTTACGTATAGGTGTGTAAATGCGTGCGTGTATTGGTATGTGTGATCCTAATGATAAAATTTTATTTCGAGAATATTAAACGGAAATTGGTGTTAAATAGACATTTGTAAAAAGGAATATTTTTCGTAAGAAATGGTAAATCAGTCGTTACAAATTGCTATCTATATCTACCATGTCCATATAAAAGATAATAACAAATGTTCTTACACTAAAACACGCTTCTTTCTTTGAATTACGCGATTTTAAGCTCGCGTCATCCGGATGAGATACAATCTTTTTACCCATTGTGATACGTTGAACCCATCGTCTGAAAAATCAATCAATTTGTGATCTGTGATACAATCAATCTGTGATAAACTGTTGTGAAATGGATCTAAAAACATGATGAATTGATGAATCATAGCCACGCTCCTTGTGTTTAAATTGATCCCAGAGCAATCTGTTATAGGTGTCGTATTGTTTACCTTTATAAGCATTTTTTGCATTATTATGAAAAAGGTACCTTGGAAAAAAACATGATAACGTCAAATGAATGTACTAATATCAATTAATATAACATATTGCAACTTTACAAAATTGAAAATCGTTTTTTTTTATTATTGGTCGCCAGCATGAAAATTTTTGATCATCATGCACAATGCGCACGTGCTTATTCAATGTTTCATGTTTTACTAGTATTTTGAATACAGGGATGTTGGGGTTACTTTCAGAGACAAACAATAGCGCAAATAAGACGAATTCAATGTCAGTTGTGACAAAATTCAATGCAAAGTTTATCACAATCTTGGTTTTGTTCCTCTAGTGTCATATGTCGCTCTTGGAATTACGTTCCCTGTGTTTATGTGAATACTTATACGAAAACACAAACTGCAAATAAATATTTTTACTCTATTTGTATCAAATAAATCAATATGAACTTTTAAAACACAGCCTTATTTTTTATTCAAAAATTGATTCCTAAAGCTACTCTGCCGCACGTAATGGGTCTAAAACATCAACATAATTTGTTTACAGTTATCAAATATACGTAAGACTACATTTGCAGATTTCACGAGGTCATGTTTCACTAGACGCAGTTTTTTTTCGTTTATACCTCATCACATTTTAACATTTCTGTTGCTATTAGAGTGTACATGTGCTTGTACAACGAGCACCCGAAACTGCGACAATGCAAAAAGGGAAAATGTGTAACGATGCAACGTAGTAAAAAGCAACAATTTGAATCAAGGAATGACTTCTTGCATTTTTGTCTTTTCATATTTTTTTTGTATTTTCGCCGCAGAAAGAGACGAGACATGAAATTAAGCAGTTAAAATATCAAATGTTACTTGTTATCATCCTTCTTTTGTCGCATCAAAAATGTGACGACTCAAAAGCACGATGCGATGACAAAATTTTCTGATTTTGTGATGAAAGGCGAAAATACGACATGAATTGTGAATCGGCCACCATATCATTGTGCCATGCGTGTTATTTTGAATAATGTAACCCTAACACCTCGTACTTAGCATTATAATTGTTCTTGTATCATTACATATTATTGTAAATGCTCTCATTGGATAATTTTGAACAGGCACGGTCAATGTACATTTTATTATTTCATCAATGTCTTGTCGCAAACGATTCATTTATAAACGTATCTTTTACAAAAAGGCAGTGAAACATTCTAAGCAATCAAAAAGAAATAAATAACTGCTACAATATATCAGTATTTACCTAATTACAATTACTTTAAAGGAACGGGATATTTCAGTTCATATTTTTGACATTTAATAACGATAGAACTTTTAAAAATATTGTGTAAATTTGATAATGACAATGAAGATCCACAAGAGAGAGAATATGTCACAAAACGCAGCCCCTACCCCCAAATATTTTATAGCAATGACATCGCATGGAAACCAAATAGAATACGGACAGACAAAAGGAGAAACCAATTAAATAACTAAGGGAAGGTAAAGTTTAATAAAACACCTGCTCATCCCGTGAATTTCGGATGAAAGGCTTCGTAACTATATAGAATACGAAACACCAATTTGATTTATAAAGCATTGTCCGTTTGCGAGAAAGTAAAAAGTAGTCATGTATACTTGTCGCCGTGACCGCCACGGCAGCGGTGGCCAATCCGCCGCCGGGGGAACCACCTTGAAACTTCAATATGAATAAGTTCTTCATTATAAGTTCTACATTTCAACTGAAAGGCAATTCAGGAAAGATTTTGAAACGTTATAAGTCAATCAATAAAATGAAATTATATCACCGACAAGATTATTAAAGAAAAGAATCACCAAGATCTATGGAATCGAGCTTAACAAAATGAGTCCGTCGCTTAATCGAAAATTGCAGCCTCCATGTAGAAACTCACTGCATTTTAAATTCGGTATCGACGTAAGGACATTTCATA
>NW_026854502.1:0-42886 GCF_026571515.1 Ruditapes philippinarum | reverse complement strand
TTTTTAAAAAATCGTTTCTTACGATTTCATTCCATCAACAATTATATACATGATTTACACTATGTTATGTTATATGCCATTAAGTATTGAATATAGTTTTTTCGTTTCATTATCTACCGGGGAGGGCCGACCGCTAATGTTGTAAGAACTTGGGCCCAACCCGTTTGCTTTTGCTTTTTAAAATACATATGAAATTTGTATCTGTATTGTATATACATGTATATAGCAATAAAATATGATTAAACTAAACTAAACTGTTGTTGTTGTTGTTGTTGTTGTTGTTGTTGTTGTTGTTGTTGTTGTTGTTGTTATTATTATTATTATTATTATTATTATTATTATTATTATTATTATTATCATTTTTATTATTATCAAAAATAGTCTTAGAAACATTTACAACATATATTTGGATATGTTATTTCTTTCATCTATTGTATTTTTTATGCTTAATCGTAGATATATTTTCATGTTTTAGATATGGGCCATATTGAGAGATTGTTAAATAATGATATTTAAGGGGGTAAAAACACACACAAAAATCAACAAAACAGAAACATTAGTAAGACTGAGAGTTTTAGCCAATTGGTAGGTAGCTGGCATAAGCCATATAACATATTATTTGATGAAAGAAAATGTAGACTATGTAACATTCTACACGATGAATTCCAATACCTATTTGAATGTCCCCTGTACCAAGAAATTCGACAAATGCATATGAAAGAATTTTTGTAGGAGACCTAACATACTAAAACCGAAGTATTATTTGAATCTGAAAATGTTTGGATAGTAAAATGCTTATTTCATTTCATGATAAGTATTGTAAATAACGATTGTATTATAACTGTTAACTGATGTTTAAAAAAAGTTCACCATACATTGTACATTTAAGACAGGCGTGCATTAATTGTTAACTCACTGACGACATCAACATTGTTATAAAAATACATACGGTATTTCAAGCGCATAACCTTGAAACATTGTTTTGCTTAATTATGTTGATTGACTACATTGCATTTGTAAATTGTGTAATTTATATTGTGTTATTTGATTTTTTTTCATCGGAGTACATTTCCTGCTGTTGGTTGGATTTTTGTCTGACAACTATGTGTATTGTATTGTTCCTTGGTATTCCATAATGTTCATGTTTTATAAATTGCAAAATTTATCAATAAACGAATTAACATAAAAGCAAATCGTATTTTAATATTTCAATTTCTGTTGGATTTTCTATTAAGTTTCTATTTACAGAAAATGGGGTTACAAATTTAGGTCATATCAAAAGATAATAAAATAATGTCATTATATATAAATAATAATTGACTTTTTACTTCTGTTTACACGGGTGCTAGAAGAACCTATCTTACACCCCCATTTAGGATAATTCGTGTACTTAAAAGACGTCGATACCGCCCACCTTTTATGAATGAATTGCGTTCATAGGTTGACGTCATTTTACCGTTATTAATGAAGTTTGTAAGTTCATACGCTACTATTAGAAAAAATGCGTAATGAAAATTTCAGTTTTCATAGTGTCTGTTCCAAAAAAAAAAGACATGTTATATACAAGAAAAAGAAGCAAACAGTGTGTGTCGGGGAAGATTGGAATATTAAGCTCTCGGGTAACTGTTTAGCGGAAACTTGACAAGGCCTCTCTATAGCTACACTCGAGCTAGATGTGCCTGTCTGTACTGGCAGTCAGTGTGAAAGTCTTCTAATATGTCAACAAGCTTCTATGTTATATATAGAATATACAAGTGGTACGATTAACCACTTCACTAGTGTAACAAATCTATCTGATAAAATATAGTAAAAGTTTGATCATATGTTTGATATCAGGTAATTATCAATTAGACTAATATGATTAACAAAATTCTTCTGAGTTCAAAACCCTTATTATACAAAATTAAAATTGATAGATCCCTACTCTGTCCCTTTATTATTCAGTTTCAGTTTACAATATACAATATACCATTGGCCATTTACAATATACAAAATTATTGCCAAGATAATACAATTTACATTTAACATAAATACAATAATACAATACAGTTATTACACAAGAACCTAAGAAGCAGCAATAATTGCAAGTCTTTCATTTTTCAAATGCATAGCATAAACACATATTTGGCAGTATTCCTAATAGTTCTGTTAATATTAGAAGACAATAATCTAGTAAAATAATTAATGCACGGAAAAGAATATTTAACATTATATATTTCTTCGACGGCAGCATAACAAAAAAAATGATATTCAGATTCAACATTAAGTGAACAAAGTTATACAAATTTGCAATCTACCAATTTCGATTTCAAAAAGGTGGGAACAGAGTCTAAAACGAGACAATTCTTTTCTTTAACAATAATACTTTTCATATTGAAACTCACATTTGAATTTTCTATAATAGTACAACATAGATTGATTTATTATTGTATCATTCTATGTTTGTACGTAGTTATCCCGCTGTATTTGTTTTTACATTGGCATATAATTCATATCAATGTTTAGAGAATCCCATAAGTAGCTTTATCCAAGACTATCAAGTTGTTTTTTAACAGACGATGACCAAGTAGACATGGTATACATGGTATAATTATATAACAAAGCACATTGTTCTAGAAATATTGTATGTTCTAATGATCCTGGATATTTCATTATATTAAACCAGTATTTCAGAGCACGTTCTTTACATATCGCAGATAAAGGGAGGCGACCAAGCGAATCAACATTTGAAGTCTGAGGACGAACACCAAGGACGATTTTACAAACACCGCAATGCAATTTCTCGATTTCTTTGCATTTACATTTCTCAGACTTCAGATCCATACAATAGTATTGGAACAACGAGAGAGTCAAATAGGGACAATTGTATGTATTCTGTGTATAATGATTATCCATCCGCAGAGAGGCACAAAAAAGCAGCTTTCATTGTCGAGTACGGACCCCGGAAATGTCACCAATTATGCCGTAAACGATTCATTTTGAAACACCGAGTGATGATAATTTATCTCCATGCAATTTCCACGAATTATTCGCCCAATATAGGAATTTTGAGCCAATAGTAGGTCGGTCAATGTAAACATTAATGTACAGTTACCTGACACAATTTGAAAATGGTAAACCTGAAAAGGAATGTTGGTTCCAAGCAAAGGCCCATTTTGCATGCTGTTATTCTCTAGTGCTGGTAAATAAAGATGAGGTATATTAAATGCTAGTAAAGATTGCAATGGACTGCTTTGTGTTATAGAGATGCCGGTCACTCATGGGCAAAAGTTTCAGTAATGCTGGTTCATATTGTCCTTGGAAAGAAAGAGAATAAGTAATTAATAGTCTCAGGTCGTAAATAACCTATTATAAAGTGATCGTAAAACATTAAATAATATAACACTAATTTTAACACGACCCGCATTTTTTCCCTATTGAACATAGAAGAACCGAAAGTGTGTGTTATTATGCTATGAAATCACTGTTTGACGTTCTATATTTAGATATGTGACGTAATCGTTAAACACGTGACGTAACCACTAAAAATGTGACGCGCTGACAATGAGTACGGAAACAAATCAGGCGCAATTTTGCTAATTATCATGTACGGCATCATTTATTTGTTGATGTCGTGTTAGAATCGAAATAATATATCCAAATCGGAGATTTAATAAGATAACATCACTGTTTGTCGTTCGGATGCGCATCATTATATATCACTCGGGTTACGCCCTCGTGATATAATTCCCCGCATCTGAACTCCAAACAGTTATTGAGCAATAAAATCACAGTTTGGGATATATTATTTCTTAATTTCCATATGCATTTTAATAAGTTAAACCTAAAGGCCGTTTCTGTATATTGAATCAAAACACTTTTGAAGATCAATTAAACAACAGAAGCGATTATCGCATGAATAAGAAAATACAATCAGCAGTAATAATAATAGTACATTTTATAATAATAATAATTAGAACAAAAACAACAACAACAACTACAACAATAATATTATTATTATTATTGTTGTTGTTGTTGTTAAAGCGACATTACGGATATTTTTGAAATCATTGTCAAGTTGAGCTATATCTATACTATACTATTAAAACGTTCGGGAATAACGTCACTTCATTCGTTTATAAATAAATAAATAAATAAATAAATAAATAAATAAATGAATAAATAAATAAATGAATGAATGAATGAATGAATGAATGAATGAATGAATGAATGAATAAATAAATAAATAAATAAATAAATAAATAAATAAATAAATAAATAAATAAATAAATAAAGTTAATAAGTAAGTAAGTAAAAATAAATAAATAAATTGTAATGATATAAACAATAAGTGTCACAATATTATAAACTTATTAATAGATCCCTACTCTGGCATTTCATCTTAATTGATAGCATTTATTTGAAGGAGAAACAAAAGATTTAATCATTAACATTGACATGTATTCTTTTGTTAACAAAAATGTGGTGATGAAATTCTTATTGTTTGCACTTACTTGATAATTTGATTGAGACAGGTAAGAAAGAACGTGTCGAACTTTAATGAGTAGAATACCTCCAAGTGTCAAGATTTAACAAATTAATGTAATTAGATATATCCGGTAAGCAATTTTACATTTCCTTTTGCTTCAGTATTTCCGTGTTCTATAAAAACGCCAATTTCTAAATATTTGATCATTACTTTAAAAATAAGTTGCAAGATACATGATATGATACATGATAAGAGCGTTACACCTAAATTCGGAACTTAACAGAACAAGGGTAAATATATATCATGATTGCTTTATGGTTAAGAATTAACGTTAAATTGACCACTGTATCCGGATTTATATGTCATTAATAATTCTTTTCTATACATTTATATAATTATACATGTTTCTTCACTTGACTGTGTATACTCCTTTGTACATTTTTGGAATGAAGTATACGTATTTTGTTGGGAACTTCATTAGTAAAATAAGTATATTTCAAAATATGGAGTAGTTTTGACATTTAAGTTCCAATAATTGAAAGCTTAGACCATACGTAAAGTTACATAAATAGCGGATGAAAAATTATTTGTTTATCTTATAGGATTCAAGAACTGTATTGTCAAACAGAAACATGAGCAGGAGTACAGAACAAAGGCAGTTATTGAAATGTGATATCTGCGAATATAAAACTGTAAACAGAAGCCATTTAATAAGGCACACAAAAATGCATACTGATGGTAAAAAGATTCAATGCGATATTTGTAATAGACTGTTCTTATATAACAGTGATCTTAAAACGCATATGGCAATACACACAGGAGAGAAGCATTATAAATGCGAAACATGTGACAAAACCTTTGCAAATAAAAGTAATCTTTTGACTCATATGGTTGTGCACACAGGAGAGAAGAATTTTAAATGTGAAATATGTGACAAAGCATTTGGTCAGAAGACCAATCTAAAAGCACATATGGTTGTGCACACAGGAGAGAAGAATTACAAATGCAAAATATGTGACAAAGCATTTGGTCAGAATACCAATCTGAAAACACATATGACAGTGCACACAGGAGAGAGGAATTTTAAATGTGAAATATGTGACAAAAACTTTCCTTATATTAGCACTCTAAAAGATCATATGAGAGTGCACACAGGAGAGAAGAAATTTAATTGTGAAATATGTGACAAAGCATTTGGTCGCAATAGCCACCTGAAAACACATATGACAGTGCACACAGGAGAGAGGAATTATAAATGTGAAATATGTCACAAAGCATTTGGTCGCAATAGCCACCTGAAAACACATATGATAGTGCACACAGGAGAGATGAATTATAAATGTGAAATATGTGAAAAAAACTTTCTTTATGTTAACACTCTAAAATCTCATATGACAGTGCACACGGGAGAGAACAATTATAACTGTGAAATATGTGACAAAGGCTTTCTTTATATTAGCACTCTTAAAAATCATATGAGAGTGCACACAGGAGAGAAGAATTTTAAATGTGAAATATGTGACAAAGCATTTGCTCACAATACCCAACTGAAAACACATATGATAGTGCACACAGGAGAAAACAGTTATAAATGTGAAATATGTGACAAAGCCTTTCCTTATATTAGCACTCTAAAAGATCATATGAGAGTGCACACAGGAGAGAAGAAATTTAAATGTGAAATATGTGACAAAGCATTTGGTCGCAATACGCATCTAAAAAGACATATGACAGTGCACACAGCAGAAAAAAATTATAAATGCAAAATATGTGACAAAGCGTTTGCTCACAATACCCAACTGAAAACACATATGATAGTGCACACAGGAGAGAACAGTTATAAATGCGAACTATGTGACAAAGCATTTGGTCGCAAAACCAATCTGAAAACACATATGACAGTGCACACCGGAGAGAAGAATTTTAAATGTGAAATATGTGACAAAGCTTTTCCTTATATTAGCACTCTAAAAGATCATATGAGAGTGCACACAGGAGAGAAGAATTTTAAATGTGAAATATGTGACAAAGCATTTGGTCGCAAAAATCATCTGAAAACACATATGACAGTGCACACAGGAGAGAAAAATTATGAATGCAAAATATGTGACAAAGCATTTGCTCACAATACCCAACTGAAAACACATATGATAGTGCACACAGGAGAAAACAGTTATAAATGTGAAATATGTGACAAAGCCTTTCCTTATATTAGCACTCTAAAATATCATATGAGAGTGCACACAGGAGAGAAGAAATTTAACTGTGAAATATGTGACAAAGCATTTGGTCGCAATACGCATCTAAAAAGACATATGACAGTGCACACAGGAGAAAGATTATAAATGCAAAATATGTGACAAAGCATTTGCTCACAATACCCAACTGAAAACACATATGATAGTGCACACTGGAGAGAACAGTTATAATTGCAAAATAGTGACAAAGCCTTTCCTTATATTAGCACTCTAAAAGATCATATGAGAGTGCACACAGGAGAGAAGAATTTTTAATGTGTAATGTGTGACAAAGCATTTGCTTGTAAAAGTAAACTTGTACATCCAATGGTTGTACAACAGCAGAGAAGAATTTTAAATGTGCAATATATGATAAAGCATTTGGTCGTAATTCCCAAATTAAAGCACATATGACAGTGCACACAGGAGAGAGGAAATATAAATGTGAAATATGTGACAAAGCCTTTTATCAAAACAACAAAAAACTCATATGATAGTACATTCAGGAGACAAGAATTACAAATGCGAAATATGTGACAAAGCATTCGCTCATAGAAATAATCTAAGAATGCATATGGTTGTGCACACAGGAGAGAAAAATTATAAATGTGAAATATGTGACAAAGCATTTGCTCATAAGAGATATCTAAAAGTTCATGTAGTAGTACACACAGGGGCAAAAAATTATAAATGCGAAATATGTGAAAAAGCATTTGCTTATAGAAGAAATCTTATACAAAATATAGATGTACACACAGGAGAGAAAAAGTTTAAATGCGAAATATTTGACAAAGCATTTACTGATAAAGTTAGTCTTAAAAATCATATGACAGTGCACACTCGAGAGAAGAATTAAATTTGTAAATTATTTGATAAAGATCTTTTTAATATGGACTTCTTGAAACTGATGTGATACTGCTCACAGGAGTGAAGAATTATCAATATGAAATATATGACGAAGCATTTTCTCATATTGGTAACCATAATTGGTTTGTATTATTTCTGTTTACTGAAGGGCAAACTGCCTTTGTATCAATAAAGTTTACCATATATTTAAAACAAGCGTTCGCTGACGATATTAACATTATTATAAAAGTACACACAGTAATATGAGCGCAAAAGTTGGGAACATTCTTTTGCTAAATAATGTTGAATAAATTCATTGCATTGTGTAATTCATATTTTGTCTTTTTTTCCTGAAGGTTAGAGTTTTTTTATTGAAAACTATGAGTATTGTATCGTCCCTTGATATTACATAATTGCCATGTTTTTTAAATTGCAAAATTTGATAATAAACGAATTTACATTTAAGCAATTTGTATCTTCATCCATTTATTTCTGTTGGATTTTATCAACAAGTTTCTATTTACAGAAAATCGGTCATATCTAACAACAAGTTTCTCAGGGGCGGATACAGAACATGGTTTCCTGGGGGGGGGCTGACATATGGGTGGAATATTTTGACAAAAATAATGCAACAGGCGAAACTTGTGCATGTTTGAAGATAGGGCCAATACCTTGTTCATGTGACATAGATTGTAATTTATGTGTTTTATAGCTTATCACATGAGTGGCAATGCACTTTTGCTTATATATATGTATACTAATATTTTCGTAAATATTTTTTTTTATATATTTTTATGATATGAAATCAAGAAAAATATCTGTAATTGGGGTGGGCCTGGTAGGGGTGTCCCCTCCCATAAACTGAGAAAAAATTTGAAATATGAGGTTAAAATAGTGTTATTTCCTTGACTTTCTAGTGCTGTTTATGATAAATTGTGGATGGTTTTACAGGTTAGTAGTTTACAAGGTATTTCAAAAAGAATTCCCCTGGTGTTTAGTATTAAGCATTTACAAAATAGCAGCACACTAACCAATGTTTGCGCGACTGTTAATAAAAATATTTTTTAAACACTTGATCAATGTACTCATCTGAATAATAGAAGATTTTCCAAAGTAAAGTGATATTATTAAAGTACTGCCTTTCAATTGTAAAAAAAAAATGATTTCAAACACATATATTCAATAAGAATTTTTTCAATCAATGAGTCCATTTTAGATACTAAAAAGGTCAGTACAATTTAAATTTAATTTTAAAAAATATAACTGCAATAAAAAAGTTATTAAAAGCATATGACCAATCAATTCATCTGATTAAAATTCTTAGAAAAACTAGTTATTATTTAATACGCTATTCATATAGTATAATCTTTATAAAACTGGTCACCTTTTTAATTTACAAATAATAATTTTCAATTTCTTAATCATAGGGCTTTCGGAAAGAAAAATGAAAAACAAAGCTGGTAAAATATGGTGTGCAATGTAACACATCTATTTGCCACTATCTGTGACTATTAATTTCATTAGACCTTTAGAAAGTAATAAAACCAATCAATTATGCAGTTTAAACATTGAAGTCATTCAAGGATGTTGATAGATAAAGACAGCAATTAATGTTTTGATAAGGGAGTTCACTACAAGCAATAGAGTTTGAAACTGACAAAAATATTTTAAAGCCCGGCTGGTAAACGTATCTTTGGGCCAAGCTGGGAGGGCTGCAGCCCTGAAGCCCGGGCCTGAATCCGCCACTGTAAATTCTATTAACAGACAAGTAGGTAAAAAATTTAGGGCATATCCAAAGATAATAAAATAATGTCATTATATATAAATAATAATTGACATTTTATTTATGTTTACACCGGTGATAGAAAAACCTATCTTACACCCTCATTAAGCAATCGCAACTACTCGGCCCTTTCCGTCAGTCTTCGGATAAGGACCTCGAACACAATAGTATGAATACACAGAACGGATGCGGTATTTCGGTGTTACCTATGCTAAGAAACTAAACATGTAAACATCCGTTCTGTTTATTCATACTATTGTGTTCGAGGTCCTTATCCAAAGACTTACGGAAAGGGCCGAGTAGTTGCGATTGAATGACCAGGTATAATTATGTCTAGATTTTCTCTTTTCAAAATCCCATATTATAGTTTTATTTACACTAATTTCAAACCCCTTTTTTGTGAAAACTCATGCTTATGCTCTTCAAATATTGAAGGAAATAAAAGAATAAAATAACATGTACATAGACAATAAATTTATATCATCATTAGAAAGCTGTGAGAAATCAATGCATGAAGATTTATGTAATAGTAAGAGAATCGTAACACGAGGCTATCTGATTTGTACGAGGGGGCGTAGCCCACGTGTATAAATCAGATTGCCGAGTGTTCTGATGTTCCTTCTCTTTTGTATCATAGTCAAACATAAAAACACTTTCCCTGTAGTCACAATATGAAACCCAGAAAAAAGTTATCAATGAGCGAGCATTAGAATATGGTGTTCCTTTCTCTGGCACATTTTCAACAGATATGTCCAAAAACTATGATACAAAATAATAAAAAGAAGGGACGGGAGTGCTTCTTCTTTTTTTCGCTTCTTCTTTTTTTCTTCTTCTTCTTCTCTTGCTTATTCTTCTTCTTCTTCTTCTTCTTCTTATTATTATTATTTATATCATTATTATTATCATCATCATTTTTGTTGTTATTGTTGTTGTTAAAGCTACATTACGGATATTTTTGAAGTCATTGTGATGATGAGCTATATCTACTATACTATTAAAACGATCGGGTAATGTCAATTCATTCGTTTATAAATAAATAAATAAATAAAAAAATAAATAAATAAATAAATAAATAAATAAATAAATAAATAAATAAATTATAATGATATTTACTATAAGTGTCACTAAATCCTATTAATAGATCTCTACTTTGGCCTTTCATTTTAATTGATAACATTTATTTGAAGAAAAAAAAATAGATTTAATCATTTACATTGACATGTACTCTTTGGTTAACAAAAAGGTGGTGAAGAAATTCTTATTGTTGGCACGTACTTGATGATTTGATTTAGACAGGTAAGTAGGAACAAGTCGAGCTTATGAATAGAATACTTCCATGTGTCAAAATAAAGTAACAGGATTTAACAAATTAAAGTAATTATTTATATCCGGTATTCAATTTCACATGTCCTTTTGTTTCTGAAAATGCGTGTTCTATAAAAACGCCAATTTCTAAATATTTGATCAATATCGACAACCGGTGGCGAGTATAAATAAACTCATATACACAATACGAGTATTTGATCATTACATTAAAAAAGTTGCATGATACATGGTATGATACATGATAAGAACGTCATACCTAATCTGTCTATAAAAACAACAAGAAGAAAATAAATTCAACTGGGAACTTAACAGAACAAGCTTAGTGTAAATATGTGTCATAATTGCTTTATGATTAAGATTAAACGTTAAACTGTATCCGGATTTTATGTCATTAATAATTCTTATGTAAATATGTATATTTTACTCATTTTTTTCTTCTTTTATTTGGGAAAAAATTATTCTTAATTAATAATATTTCTTCACTTAACTTTGTATACTCATGTGTCCTTTCTTGGAATTAAGTATAATTTTTACGGATCTAATAGAACAATGCTCTGAGTATCCTTTAAATGAAGTCGGAACTTCATTAATATAAAGCATCATTCGAAATATGGAGCTAGTTTTGATATTTAACTTCCAATAATTGAAAGCTGTGACCATACTTAGAGTTACATAAATAGTGGATTAAAATTTATTTGTTTATCTTATAGAATCAAGTACTGTATTGTCAAAAAAAAAAAACATGAGGGGGAGTACAGAACAAAAGCAGTTATTAAAATGTGATATCTGCGAATACAAAACTGTAAACTGAAGCCATTTAATAAGGCACACAAAAATGCATACTGACGGTAAAACAATTCAATGCGATATTTGTTATCAACTGTTCTTGTATAACAGTTTTCTTAAAACGCATATGGCAATACACACAGGGGAGAAGCATTATAAATGCGAAACATGTGACAAAACATTTGCAAATCAAAGTAATCTTTTGACTCATATGGTTGTGCACACAAGAGAATGGAATTTTAAATGTGAAATATGTGACAAAACGTTTCCTTATATTAGCACTCTAAAAGATAGTGGGTCCTTTGTACTTCACAATCAATATCTTATAGGTAAAGCTTTGAAAGCAATGAATGTTTTAATATGTAATATTAACAAGTATGAAATATCCCCTTCTGTTTCCTTACAATTATTTGATGCTTTTGTCGGCTCTATCATAAATTATGCTTGTCCAGTCTGGGGATTTACAAAATCTAAAGATATAGAGAGATTACACTTGAAATTTTGCAAGTTAATTCTTGGTGTGAAAATAAGCTCCTGTAATGCAGCAATTTATGGTGAGCTAGGAAGATACCCACTTTATGTTAATAGATATGTTCACATAATAAAATATTGGTTTAAAGTGATACATTCAAGCAATATCATTGTTAAATGTGTGTATATAAATACATTAAATCAGTGTAAAAAAGGAGTAAAAAACTGGGCATATAAAGTAAAAGGAATTTTAGATGAATTTGGTTTTTCTGAGGTGTGGAATTGTCCTGAACTTTATAATCCAAAAGAATTTGTTAATATTTTTAAACAAAGAGTCATTGATGTTTTTAAACAAAAATGGTTTTCAGATATTGTTAATAATAACGTTTTAAATACATTGTATAGATATATCAAGGATAATTTTTCTATGGAATGCTATTTAGATAAAATTAAGTGTATGAAATCAAGACAACAATTAACCCGTCTCAGAATATCTGCGCATAATTTAAGAATAGAATCTGGTAGATATGGTAGAAACAGACTTGAAAGACATGAGCGCATATGTCAACTTTGTAATACACAAGATATTGAAGACGAATTTCATTTTATACTTGTTTGTAATTTGTACCAGGAAATACGCACTAAATTCATTAAAAGATATTATTATAAAAAACCTAGCATGTTTAAATTCATAGAATTACTTCAGTCATGTGAAAAGTCTATATTATTAAATTTATGTAAATTTATTTATTTTGCAAATAGTAAAAGAAAAGAAAAGTTGATAAGCTTAGGTTATACATAAATGTTGTTATTATTTTCATAGATATTGTAAACGTTTAGATTTCGCTAGTAATTTTTATATTAAAATGAAATTATTCTGATATTAAAAATGAGATTATTCTGATATACATTTATTTTATACAAAATCAATTTTTTTTCGCAGCAATATATGTTCATTCTCCAATATACTGTAAATCTTTGAATTATATCATGTGTTTATCTATTTATAATATTTGATATATGTAATGTAACAAGATACTGTATTGTATACGTTACGAAATAAAATTTCTGTTCTGTTCTGTTCTTAAATAAAGTGAGCATTTAACTTCCAATAATTGAAAGCTGACACCTACATAGTTACATAAATAGTGGATTAAAATTTATTTGTTTATCTTATAGGATTCAAGAACTGTATTGTCAAAAAGAAACATGAGGGGGAGTACAGAACAAAAGCAGTTATTAAAATGTGATATCTGCGAATACAAAACTGTAAACAGAAGCCATTTAATGAGGCACACGAAAATGCATACTGACGGTAAAACAATTCAATGCGATATTTGTTATCAACTGTTCTTATATAACAGTTTTCTTAAGACGCATATGGCGATACACACAGGGGAGAAGCATTATAAATGCGAAACATGTGACAAAACATTTGCAAATCAAAGTAATCTTTTGACTCATATGGTTGTGCACACAAGAGAGAAGAATTTTAAATGTGAACTATGTGACAAAGCATTTGAATGCAATACGCATCTAAAAACACATATGACAGTGCACACAGGAGAGAAGAATTTTAAATGTGAAATATGTGACAAACCATTTGGTCGCAATGGCCACCTGAAAACACATATGACAGTGCACACAGGAGACAAGAATTTTAAATGTGAAATATGTGACAAAGCATTTGGTTGCAATAGCAACCTGAAAACACATATGAGAGTGCACACAGGAGAGAGGAATTTTAAATGTGACATATGTGACAAAACGTTTCCTTATATTAGCACTCTAAAAGATCATATGAGACTGCACACAGGAGAGAAGAAATTTAAATGTGAAATATGTGACAAAGCATTTGGTCGCAATGCCAACCTGAAAACACATATGACA
The DNA here is from genome assembly GCF_026571515.1 of Ruditapes philippinarum. Taxonomy (NCBI): domain Eukaryota; kingdom Metazoa; phylum Mollusca; class Bivalvia; order Venerida; family Veneridae; genus Ruditapes; species Ruditapes philippinarum. The sequence goes on along the minus strand of NW_026854502.1, from coordinate 29,079 downwards.
GTGCACACAGGAGAGAGGAATTTTAAATGTGAAATATGTGACAAAACGTTTCCTTATATTAGCACTCTAAAAGATCATATGAGACTGCACACAGGAGAGAAGAAATTTAAATGTGAAATATGTGACAAAGCATTTGGTCGCAATGATCATCTGAAAACACATATGACAGTGCACACAGGAGAGAAGAATCATAAATGTGAAATATGTGACAAAGAATTTACTTCAAAATCTTATCTTCAAATTCATTTAGAAGTACATTCAGGAGAGAAGAATTACAAATGCGAAATATGTGACAAAGCATTCGCTCATAGAAAAAATCTAAGAATGCATATGGTTGTTCACACAGGAGAGAAAAAATATAAATGTGAAATATGTGACAAAGCATTTGCTCATAAGAGTAATCTTAAAGTTCATGTAGTAGTACACACAGGAGCAAAAAATTATAAATGTGAAATATGTGAAAAAGAATTTGCTGTTAAAGTTAGTCTTAAAAATCATATGACAGTGCACACAGGAGAGAGGAATTTTAAATGTGAAATATGTGACAAAACGTTTCCTTATATTAGCACTCTAAAGGATCATATGAGTGTGCACACAGGAGAGAAGAAATTTAAATGTGAAATATGTGACAAAGCATTTGGTCGCAATGCCCACCTGAAAACACATATGTGGGTGCACACAGGAGAGAGGAATTTTAAATGTGAAATATGTGACAAAACCTTTCCTTATATTAGCTCTCTTAAAGATCATATGACAGTGCACACAGGAGAGAAGAAATTTAAATGTGAAATATGTGAGAAACCATTTGGTCGCAATGGTTATCTGAAAAAACATATGACAGTGCACACAGGAGAGAAGAATCATAAATGTGAAATATGTGACAAAGAATTTACTTCAAAATCTTATCTTCAAATTCATTTAGAAGTACATTCAGGAGAGAAGAATTACAAATGCGAAATATGTGACAAAGCATTCGGTCGCAGAAATAATCTAAGAATGCATATGGTTGTGCACACAGGAGAGAAAAATTATAAATGTGAAATATGTGACAAAGCATTTGCTCGTAAGTGTAATCTAAAAGTTCATGTAGTAGTACACACAGGAGCAAAACATTATAAATGTGAAATATGTGAAAAAGCATTTGCTGTTAAAGTTAGTCTCAAAAATCATATGACAGTGCACACTCGAGAGAAGAATAAAATTTGTAAATTATTTGATAAAGATCTTTTTCAATATGGATTTCATAAAACTGATATAATAGTGCTCACAGGAGTGAAAAATTATCAATATGAAACATATGACAAAGCATTTTCTCATATTGGTAACCATAATTGGTTTGTATTATTATTGTTTACTGAAGGGCAAACTGCCTTTGTATCAATAAAGTTTTCCATATATTTAAGACAAGCGTTCGCTGACGACATTAACATTATTATAAAAGTACACACAGTAATATGAGCGCACAAGCTGGGAATATTCTTTTACTTAATAATCATTAATGTTGAATGAATTCATTGCATTGTGTAATTTATATTTTGTCTTTTTTTCCCTGAAGGTTGGAGTTTTTTGTTTGAAAACTATGAGTATTGTATCGTCCCTTGATATTACATAATTGCCATGTTTTTTAAATTGCAAAATTTGATAATAAACGAATAAACATTAAAGCAAATTGTATCTTCGACATTTATTTTTGTTGGATTTTATCAACAAGTTTCTATTTACAGAAAATCGGGTTACAAATCTAGGTCATATCCAAAGATAATAAGATAATTTCATTATTTATACATGTATTTTTATATATCGATTACAATAGTTTTAAAATATTTCAACAGCCTTACATAATGTTTCAAAGGCGAAATCTTAAAATTAATATCAAAGTCAATCATTTGAATAAACGAATAAACATTAAAGCAAATTGTATGTATCAATCATTTGAATATGACAATTTCAATATAATTAATGCCATTTTATTTATTTTCAATCTAGTAAAGAAAAAACATGCATAACCAATTAAATATATTCGCACGCTTATTATCCCTAACTGCATGATACTAAACATTATACTTGTGAGACGAAAGTAACGGTCGTATTTGCTTGCATGGGCAAGTTCTGTACTTAATATTGTATTCACCTTTTGTACTCTTTAATTTTCTACCAAATTATTGCCAATTTAATTGCGAATAAATCCAGTCCAAAAGAGACTATATTATGTTTAACAGGACAAGCAAGAGATGTCAGTAGCAATGCGTGCTAGACTTTTCTCAGTGCTTGATAGTTAAAACAATTGACAAAGAAATTAGACAAATGCATATGACAAAAAAATGAGGAGACCTAATATACTTAATTAGATCGAAAAAAATATTTGAATAAAAAAACGTGAGTATATAAGATATTTAGCAATGTTTTAAAAAAAAGTTTCATAAAAATATAGTATTATGTATCAAAGATAACCATGTCCAATCACTTTTATCATGAATATTATATATTAGATCTTTTTTTTAAAATCAGAATAATGTAACATATCTGCTTCATGGCTCTCATGCTTATATCATAAAATTGATATTTATTGTAAATAACGATTGTATTGTTACTCTATACCGATGTGCAAACTGCCTTTGTATAAATACAAGTTCACTATATATTTAAGACAGGCGTGCATTAATTGTTAACTCGCTGACGGCATCAAAATTGTTATAAAAAATACATACGGTATTTTAAGCTCATAAGCTGTCAGTGGAAACATTTGTTTTGCTAAGTTATGCTGAATGACTACATTGCATTTGTAAATTGTGTAATTTAGATTGTGTTATTTGAATTTTTTTTAAACGGAGTACAATTGTCCGCTGTTGGTTGGAGTTTTTGTCTCAAAAACTGTGTGCATTGTACCGCTCCTTGATAACGAAGTCATTAAATATTCAAAATCTCCATTAGTTCAACCTCCTTGCTTTCTTGCTTCCATTTTCTTTATTGTTTTTACTATATGTATAATATTTTTCGCTAAAAATATAATTGTCTATAAATTTAGGTTGACAAGTTATATTGTATCATTGTATATATGTGTTGTGTAGCAAGAAACGTCACGTTTCCGTTACCAAATAAAATTATTTTGAATCTTGAATTTTGATATTCTATAATAATCATGTTTTATAAATTGCAAAATTTATTAATAAACGAATTAACATTTAAGCAATTTGTATCTTCATCCTGTCGTATGGTCCTTTTCAAATGTAGGAATGGTCTGTTTATGCCTGTAAGGACATAAACATACGCCTTGATAAATAAATAAATAAGATAAACAACAATTTCTGGCGCAAACCAATAGAAATATTTATATCAAAGTGCATAAATACAGTTCCGAAATACATAAACGATCAATGGAAATATGCATGATAATGAAACATAATGAATAACAACAATTACCTGTAAGGACATAAACATACGCCTTGATAAATAAATAAATAAGATAAACAACAATTTCTGGCGCAAACCAATAGAAATATTTTTATCAAAGTGCGCATGCGTGAGGTGGATTTTCCGGGAAGTTTGTAAAAACTGAGGCCCGGCATGCAAATTATGTCAAATGAAATATGAGAAATTAGTTGTTATAATGAGATGATGAAATGGAATGATATAGGAATGATATGGGATAATGGATTGTATATCGGACTGTAAACAGACAAATACAAGAGATATATATACAAATACAAGGACAAAATGATACATAAAAACGATATTCAAAAACACGAATATCGACCACATGACATACTTCCCCACTTTGGGGAATGTCGCCCCGACATTCATAAAATATTAAAGAGGAAGAGCCTGAATCAAACATTGCAAGAAGTAAGCTTAGACCATAAAGTAACTAAACTACTAGGTACTACATAACTAAAATCTAAATACTGAAGGCAATTACAACCTGTGAGTAAATATATAATACCCGGGCAAAATACCTTAAACTCAAGCATGTTCCACAAAAATACCGTATGCCGCGAATCGCGAAAAATATATGCCACGCGGAAACAAAATGTTATTTTATCAGTAGAACTGTGAATTCATTGAAGAGGTGCACTCTCAACAATAAATCCTTTATTTTTAAAGTACTGTAAAGTACATTTATAAATTATCAAGGTAAAATATATGGTACATGGTATAAAACATAAAACGAAACACATCAGGTACTGAACAACGCCTAACTTCAAAGTTGAAACACACCTAGACTATAAATCGAAAGAAAAAGCATTAATCTAATTTCCAGTTATCATTAAGCATCCATCCGGGTTTCTTTCTTGTACGTTTCTGCCTCTGTAAGTTGTTGTTGTTGTCCTTAGATGGATTTCTCAGTGCAGGAATGACATATTTTGAATCTGTAATAGAATGAGATGTTTTTATTTGGAACAGAATAAGAAGTTTGATTTGTTGACGTGGCATCTTGTTTGCTGTTGGATGTTCCTGTAAAAGAAGTTGACAAACCATTGTTAGAATCATGTATTGTGGAAGAATTGCTTTGTGAAACATTTGATGGACTTGATGTAAGTGAGGAATTGAAATCTAACGGAGCTGTAATGGAAACATCAGAGGAGGGATTGGAGAACGAGTTCTGATCCGAATGTAAGTCAGAGGAAGCTGGCTTGTATAAGGACTCAGTTGTTTCGCATAAATGCATAACCATAAAGGGAAGTAAAAGGTTCCTTTGCAATTTTCTGAGCCTTTCCTTGCTGTTTTTCCTTTTCACCTCATAGATGCTAATTACAGAGGCGTGTTGGCTGACAATTGTGAAGACATTCTTCTCTCATCTATCCGCAAGTTTGGATTTCCCTCTAACACCTACATTTCGGAGGTCATAATACTTTTTATGTTTCTTGCCTTGTTTCTTGGTCTCTCGGAGTGCAACGGAATATGCAAATTTTAGTCGGTTCTGGAGACCTGAGACGTAAGAATGGTCCTTGACAGGAGATTTGTCTGGTTCGATGCCAAGAAACGCATCGATGGCAAGCCTAGGGTGGCGACCAAACATGAGAAAGTGGGGAGAATAACCAGTAGAAGAATGGGGAGTAGAGTTATAGGCATGGACAAGAGCAGGAACATGAGACTTCCAATTGACCTTCTTGTCGTCTTCCAGGGTCCCCAACATATTCAAGAGGGTTTCGTTAAAGCGCTCAGGCATCCCATTTCCCTGTGGATGATACGGAGTAGTCCTGGTCTTGTCAATATTGGCCAACTTGCACAACTCCCGGATAACTTCACTTTCAAAATTTCGCCCTTGATCACTATGGAACCGACTAGGAAAACCATAGTGACAAACAAAATTTTCAAAGAGAAGTTTAGCGGTAGTATGTGCAGTTTGGTTTCTTGGCAGGGATAGCCTGAGCAAAACGAGTGAAGTGATCAGTAATGATCAAGATGTTTTCATAACCACCCCGAGACATCTCCAGAGAAAGAAAATCCATACAGACAATTTCCATTGGATAACTCGACTGAATAGGACTTAACTTAGCAGTCGTTTTATCCAATGACTTTCTCCGGATACATCTGGGGCAGTTTCGAACCCTGTGTTCGATATACTGTTCTAACTGAGGCCAAAAGAAACGTGAACGGAACAAGGAAATCGTTCTTGTACAACCTTGATGTCCTGCCTCATCATGCAAACCCTGGAAAGCTAAATCAAGCATATGCTCAGGGAGAACAAGCTGAGTAACAGGATAACCATTTGAAGCACCTTTACGATAAAGAATTGAATCCTTAAAGTAAAGGTTGCTCCATTCCTTCAGAAACGATCGAACCTTGGCCGTTTCGTGTGACTTTTGGCGTTCAGTTAACCTATGACCAATTTCAAAGAGTTGAACTAAACGGGAAAGTGTTGGATCATCTTGCTGCTCCTTCTTCCAATCAATAGACTTAAGGCTGCTTCCGACTTCAATCTCGTCTCTGGGATTAAGAGAAAGAACATTTTGATTAAAAGAAATACATTCAACAGCTGGAAGTTGACCTGGACCTTCAGATTGAGAAAACAAAAGAGCCTTGACAGCATCTGAAAGGAGAATGTTAGAATCAGGAAGAGAAAAAGCTGAAGGAATTCTAGAAAGGGTATCGGCGTCGATGTTCTCTTTACCAGCTCTGTACCGCAAGTTGATGTCATACGCAGACAAGGAGGATAACCACCTGTGACTGGTAGCATCAAGCTTAGCAGATGAAAACACATAGGTAAGTGGGTTATTGTCTGTTCTAACTTCCACAGAATTACCATAGAGATAATCATGGAACTTATCACAGACAGACCACTTAAGAGCCAAGAACTCTAGTTTGTGAGCAGGATAATGTCTTTCTCCCGCTCTCAAACCCCTACTGGCATAGGAAATAACATGCTCCTTACCATCAGCACCAACCTGGTAAAGAACCGCTCCCAAACCGCTAGTACTGGCATCAACATTAAGAATGAATGGCTTATTGTAGTCAGCAAAAGCTAAGACTGGAGGAGAAGAAAGTTTATCTATCAAAGCACAAAAGGCATTCTGCTGATCTGGACCCCAATTGAAAGGAACCTTAGATTTCTTAGAAGAACTTTTGCAGGTGGGAATACCAATAAGAAGGTCATTCAAAGGTTTGGCGATCTGTGCGTAGTCTTTAATGAACCTCCTGTAATAACCTGAAAAACCTAAAAAGCTACGCAACTCCTTAAGGCAAGTAGGTACAGGATATGTCTTGAGTGCTTCAATCTTCTCAGGATCTGTCTTCACACCATTAGCACTAACAATGTGACCCAAATACTGGACTTGCGGCTTAAAGAATTCACACTTGGACCCTTTAAGTTTAAGATTGTGCATCTCAAGACGTTGAAAGACAGACTGAAGGCGACGGAAATGAGAATCAATAGAATCAGAAAAGATGATAATGTCATCGAGATAAATCAAACAGTCACGAAGGTGAAGTTCGCCCATACAACGCTCCATCAGACGCTGAAACGTTGCAGGGGCATTGGTAAGACCAAAGGCCATTCTGTTGCACTCATAGAATCCGAGAGGCCCAACACTAAAGGCAGTCTTTTGCTTATCAGATTCTTTGACTGGGACCTGCCAGTAACCTGAGCGTAGGTCGAGTTTAGAGAAAATAGTGGAACCTATGAGAGAATCTATAGTTTCGTCGATGCGAGGAAGGGCATAAGCATCCTTGATTGTACGGTTGTTCAGTTTCCGGTAATCGATACAAAAACGCAAAGACCCGTCCTTCTTTCTTACTAACACAACATTAGAAGAAAAAGGACTCTTGGACTCACGGATCGCTCCTGCGGAAATCATGTCTCGTAAATGCTCACGTACCTCCTCAAACATCCTGGTGGTATTCGGCGATAAGGGTCTTTAAAGGGTGTGGGATCAGACAGATTGATTTCATGTTCGACCAAGTCAGTAGAACCAAGATCAGTAGGCCCAGAGGAGAAAATATGTTTCCACTGATTGAAGAAGGAAGTTGCCTTAACCTGCTGTTCAGAAGTTAAAGTTTCAGTGGGAATAGAAATACCAAGGTCATCAAAAAGACTTGTCTGAATTGTGGGATTTATCAGCAACGCCCTCTGAAGGATCAATGGTGCGAACAACAGACACATCATGTAAGTTACAAAGAGTCATTCTTGGATGAATGGTAATAGCTCTAGCAGTCAAGTTACAAAACACGTACTGGAACCCTGCAAAAAAGAAGTACCAGGTTGTAATTTAACCAATCTAGGGCACACATTCAACATAAAAGAATCAGTAGACTCTGTAACACCAGATGACATGTTGCCAATATTTGTCTCACCTTGCCCTCAAGTGTTGTTGTTTCAAAAGGCTTCACAATGACAGTCTGATGATGAAGAAGAGTAACAGGTTTGGTGACAATGTCAGACAAGGAAGATATGATGTCTGAAAGTGGAGATGATGTTGACTCTGTTCCTGATGACTTCAAAACATTCAGTATGTTGGTGCCTATTATCAAAGGAACTCTGCAGGAGTACTCTGTGTCTGGAACAATCAGAATAGGAGCTGAAAAAGATTGTGATGAAAGAGAAGGAAAAGAAATATCAAGAACTGAATATCCAAGATATGGTACCTTAGAACCATTAGCAGAAGAAATATCCAACATAAAATCTGACAACTGTGACATGACAGGCTGGGGCTTTAAAGATTTGTAGAATGAAATTCCAATAGATGAAATCATAGAACCAGTATCTATCAAAGCTATAGTAGAAGTACCATTTATAAGAATTTCAGATTCATTAGAAGAGCCAACTAGAGGAAATGTAGAAACAGGGTCATTAGAAGGGGAAGTATGACCTCTCATCTGCCCTGCGATGGAGGTCGACTGTAGTTTAAAGGACTGGCAGAGGCTTTGACATCCTGAGTGGAAGATCTCTCTTGTTTCAAGCCCTTGAGTTCCTTCTCCATACTAGACAGCCTGGACTCCATGCCTTCCATCTGCTTAGAAAGGGCCCTTATTTCCTGGAGAAGTCTACTATCTACAGTAGTGACACACTGCTGTGCAGGAACAGACTCATTAGAAGTAGTAACAGAAATATTGGCCTGAGGGGTTGCCTGCTTAGAGGAAGGAGGGAGAGAAGTGGCTAACCGAGAGGAGCGTAAGTCTTCCTCAATGGCTCTCAACTCTTTACGAAGAGTATTGAAGTTGAGGTCCTTCTGAAAAAGAAATCTAGAGGCATTCTTAAGCTCTATATCACGAAGGCCTGACCACAACCTACCCCGCAGCATCTCATCCTTAGACAACCTATCAAGATTGCATGGTATCCTGCTAAGCAACCTCTCTAGACGCAAACTATAGTCAGCAACAGACTCATCCACCTTCTGCTGTTCATTATAAAACTGTTCCTTCAACCTTTCAGTCGAATGGACATTACCATAAATGCCATCTAACTCATTCAAGATCTCAGGAACAGTGGCATTTTCACCTAAATGTAAAAGAACACCTCTGGCACTGCCTTTCAAAGATTTACGAATGGCCTCCCTGATGATAAATGGTGGATCATCAATGACACAATTAACATCATAGCGCCATATCTCGAACATTGACGAGTTGTATTTCCCATCTCCTGAAAAAGAAGGTAACTCAGGGATACGGGCATGTACCAAGTCCCGATTTGTCACAAAAGACAAGTATGGTTGAGGGTTAGGCATGGGTGGAGGAATGCTATAAACAGGTGGAGGAAAGTGAACCTGATGTGTTCTGCTGATATGTTCCCGTATAGGAGTAGGTGTAACATTAAATGTATGACTTGAGTGTACTGTATGAGGTGTACTTGCCATTGCATTAACTTGAAACTTACCAGATTTCTGTAACTGTCTAGCAAAAAATTCCAGATCTGCATCTGAATAGTCTAAGGACTGAGTTGTACCATCCGCCATGATGAGAAAACAAAAAAAAATGGATTGGACCAAAAAAAAATAAACGTTACTTAAAATTCAGGATTTCAAATGGCCCAAATTGTACACCATACACTAAAAAAAAAAAGATTAACATCAGTAACCAGCTTAGGTCTATATAGATGTAATAAAAAACAAACAATAGAAATAAAACAATTTTATTTCAAGAGAAAAACACAAAGACTTGAAAATAATCAATCAACTTTATTCAAATTATGGCCCACACAGTGCACCATACATTACACACAATTTCAAGGTCACCTGAATAATATATGCACCAGATACAGTCAGTAAATTAGATCAAAGTTTGTAAAACAATAGATCTAATAACACTGATATTCAGTCTCTATTATAAAGCAGTATTAAATTCAACTGAATAATATTCAGTGCTTAACTCACTAAATAAATAACAAACACCTAAGATTGTCAAGATACAGGTAACAAGTCTATAAAATTATATTGTGAAATGCACAGACACTTGTTCAGTTACTTGCTATAGTGTATAAAAAATTCAACTAATTTATGGTAATTGCAAGAGACACACAGGCTTGTGAAATTATATGCAGGAATTCTGTATTGCAAACAATGTTCAGTCCAGTACTCTATACAATATCAGAAAAAAAATCCCAAAGACCTAACTTACATAGATTATCTATAAATTTACTTGTTCAGGCACAGACTCAACTTAGTACAAGTACACACAAAGCTAACCGGAATAAATAAATGTGTAAAGTTTCCTTTCTTCTGATTTAGACAATTATTTCAATGCTAAATGTTTAATTTTCAGTTCATAAATTGAAATAATATACCTATCAACAGACGTTTTATAATGACTAAATGAGTAGAACCCAAATTATCAACTTTTCAGCTGTGATAGAGTAACAACAATTGATTTGCTATTTGTATATATGTTAGATTCTTGTAAATATAGAATGATTCTATATAAGAAAATATATTACCACTTACACAAAATACTTCACTATTCGAAAATGAAGAAGAAGTTTAGTGTCCGTTCTCACAAACTGTGTATAAAAATAATGAGATTTAAAAATGAACAATTTATTCTAATTAAAGAATAAATATTTCACTTCAAATCTATTTACCGGCTACATGATACCGTCACAGTATTTCAAATGAAATGCTATATTAAGTTTACAGAATTTTAACTATAATTGATTTTAACTGCCCGGGTTGAACAATTTATTCTAACCAAAGAATAAATATTTCAAACCTACTTGTATACTTTATTTATATTTACTCACAAGTCAACTACAATGATCTGTTCCTATAATAAATGCTAAACTATTCAATCTACATGCTTACTTCAGGCAAAATTCCGGTTCAAGCAAGTCCTGCTTTAAATAACTAATAATAATAAAGATAGGTACAGTAAGTAATCAGGTACAATAAGTTATCAGGATAGGATATATGAAATAATTCAGCTGTTGGATATATAATATCTGGGGTAATATAGGATTTATTACAGTAAATGGACAATACTAGACTGGATGGAAATAATTTCAAATAGCCTGACCGGGACTCGAACCCGGGACCCTCGGAATACCGTTCCGCGGCTCTACCGACTGAGCTATCCGGCCGCTTACACATCTTCTCCCCTAAATAGTGAACAGTTCTGAACCGTGACATACTTCACCACAATATTGAAATTCGTCCTCGAATTTCACAAAGCTACAGAGCAATGCTAATTGAACTCTGAGCTATAAGCAGTCACGGTCCCCCGTTGGGCGCCAAATGTCACAGGGTGAGAAAAATGTGCAGCCTGACCGGGACTCGAACCCGGGACCCTCGGAATACCGTTCCGCGGCTCTACCGACTGAGCTATCCGGCCGCTTACACATCTTCTCCCCTAAATAGTGAACAGTTCTGAACCGTGACATAAAAATGTCACAGGGTGAGAAAAATGTGCAGCCTGACCGGGACTCGAACCCGGGACCCTCGGAATACCGTTCCGCGGCTCTACCGACTGAGCTATCCGGCCGCTTACACATCTTCTCCCCTAAATAGTGAACAGTTCTGAACCGTGACATACTTCACCACAATATTGAAATTCGTCCTCGAATTTCACAAAGCTACAGAGCAATGCTAATTGAACTCTGAGCTATAAGCAGTCACGGTCCCCCACACTGGCCACCAATGTCGTATGGTCCTTTTCAAATGTAGGAATGGTCTGTTTATGCCTGTAAGGACATAAACATACGCCTTGATAAATAAATAAATAAGATAAACAACAATTTCTGGCGCAAACCAATAGAAATATTTATATCAAAGTGCATAAATACAGTTCCGAAATACATAAACGATCAATGGAAATATGCATGATAATGAAACATAATGAATAACAACAATTACCTGTAAGGACATAAACATACGCCTTGATAAATAAATAAATAAGATAAACAACAATTTCTGGCGCAAACCAATAGAAATATTTTTATCAAAGTGCGCATGCGTGAGGTGGATTTTCCGGGAAGTTTGTAAAAACTGAGGCCCGGCATGCAAATTATGTCAAATGAAATATGAGAAATTAGTTGTTATAATGAGATGATGAATGGAATGATATAGGAATGATATGGGATAATGGATTGTATATCGGACTGTAAACAGACAAATACAAGAGATATATATACAAATACAAGGACAAAATGATACATAAAAACGATATTCAAAAACACGAATATCGACCACATGACAATCCTTTCATTTCTGTTGGATTTTATCAACGAGCTTCTCAGGGGCGGATACAGAAAATGGTTTCCTGGGGGGGGGGGGCTGACATATGGGTGGAATATTTTGACAAAAATAATGCAACAGGCGAAACTTGTGCATGTTTGAAGATAGGTATTGTAATTTATGTGTTTTATAGCTTATCTTATGAGTGGCAATGCACTTTTGCTTATATATATGTATACTAATATTTTCGTAAATATTTTTTTATATATTTTTATGATATGGAATTAAGAAAAATATCTGTAATTTGGGTGGGCCTGGGAGGGGTGTCCCCTCTTATAAACTGAGAAAAATTTGAAATATGAGGTTAAAAATAGTGTTATTTCCTTGACTTTCTAGTGCTGTTTATGATAAATTGTGGATGGTTTTACAGGTTAGTAGTTTACAAGGTATTTCAAATAGAATTCCCCTGGTGTTTAGTATTAAGCATTTACAAAATAACAGCACACTAACCAATGTTTGCGCGACTGTTAATAAAAATAATTTTTAAACACTTGATCAATGTACTCATCTAAATAATAGAATATTTTCCAAAGTAAAGTGATATTATTAAAGTACTGCCTTTCAATTGTAAAAATAAATAATTTCAAACACATATATTCAATAAGAATTTTTTTCAATCAATGAGTCCATTTTAGATACTAAAGAGGTCAGTACAATTTGAATTTAAAAATTTTAAAAAATATAACTGCAATAAAAAAGTTATTAAAAGCAAATGACCAATCAATTGATCTGATTAAAATTCTTAGAAAAACTAGTTATTATTTAATACGCTATTCATATAGTATAATCTTTATAAAACTGGTCACCTTTTTAATTTACAAATAATAATTTTCAATTTCTTAATCATAGGGCTTTCGGAAAAAAAATGAAAAACAAAGATGGTAAAATATGGTGTGCAATGTAACACATCTATTTGCCACTATCTGTGACTATTAATTTAATTAGACCTTTAGAAAGTAATAAAACCAATCAATTATGCAGTTTAAACATTGAAGTCATTCAAACATTCTGATAGATAAAGACAGCAATTAATGTTTTGATAAGGGAGTACACTACAAGCAATAGAGTTTGAAACTGACAAAAATATTTTAAAGCCCAGCTGGTAAACGTATCTTTGGGCCAAGCTGGGAGGGCTGCAGCCCGGAAGCCCGGGCCTGAATCCGCCACTACAAATACTTTGTCTGAAAACTATGTGTATTGTACCGTTCCTTTATAAGTCATTAAATATACAAAATCTCCATTAGTTCAACCTTCTTGCTTTCTCGCTTCCATTTTCTTTCTTGTTTTGACTATATGTATCATATTTTCCGCTAAAAATATAATTGTCTATAAATTTATATCATGTTGACAAGTTATATTGTATCATTGTATATATGTGTTGTGTAGCAAGAAACGTCACGTTTCCGTTACCAAATAAAATATTTTGAATCTTGAATCTTGATATTCTATAATAATCATGTTTTATAAATTGCAAAATTTATTAATAAACGAATTAACATTTAAGCAATTTGTATCTTCATCCTTTTATTTCTGTTAGATTTTATCAACAAGTTTCTATTAACAGACAAGCAGGTTACAAATGTAGGGCAAATCCAAAGATAATAAAATAATGTCATTATATATAAATAATAATTGACATTTTATTTATGTTTACACTGGCGATAGAAAAGCCTATCTTATACCCTCATTAAGCAATCGCAACTACTCGGCCCTTTCCGTCAGTCTTCGGATAAGGACCTCGAACACAATAGTATGAATACACAGAACGGATGCGGTATTTCGGTGTAACCTAATTTAAGCTAAGAAACTAAACATCTAAACAAATAGTAATTTAATGCTGGGAGTTGTTAACAAGTTTATTTCCAATATATGTAGTAAAAGTCCACCTAAATTAAGTGAATTCATAGGTACAAAAGCAAATATATCTATTATTATGGTTGTAGAAACCGAAAGTACAAAAAACCAATTGTTGACATTTAGTCGGATTTGTTTATAATAGCCGAGGCAGTTCCGAATGTCTCATTAAGGATAACTGGTGTACTAAAATGACGTCATTACTGCGCGTCTTTTATGAATGAATTGCACAATCGTAACTCCTCGGCCCTTTCCGTCAGTCTTCGGATAAGGACTTCGCATTCGGAACTGCATCGGCTTTTGTCTATAATAACATCGGAAAGAATACGGATTGAAAGAAGTTCTACCACGTGGTTTTCAGATGTATACAGAAACAGAGAAAATGTAAAACGAATGTAAATATTTAACATCTAATGGCTGTTTCGGTACTCTTATGCTTGAAAATATGTCTGACAACAATTTTCAATTTAAATATACCCACTGATGTTAATTTTGTTAACATGTGTCTGAGACATTTGTATATAAAGAGCTTAAGGATTTAAACTCATCAAAGAGTACTGATTTAGATGAAATTCATGCTAGATTTTTAAAAGATGCAGCTTCATTTTTGAAAATACCAATTACTTTTATCATAAATATGTCAATTTCAGAAAATTATGTCCCAGATGACATGAAAGTAGCTAGGGTAAAACCTTTATATAAAAAGAACAGTAATCTTGAAGTAGGAAATTATAGATCTGTAAGCATTTTAAGCATTGTTTCAAAATTTTTAGAAAAATCAGTGTATTCTCAACTTGAAAAGTTTTTAGTTGATAATGGTTTATTGTATGAATTACAGTCAGGTTTTAGAAATTCCTATTCCACTGACACTTGTCTTATCCATCTTATGGATCATATCAGAAACAATAATTCCAAAGGATTATACACAGGCATGATAATGTTAGATCTACAAAAAGCATTTGATACTGTTGACCATGATATTTTATGTGGAAAATTGAAATTGATGGGGATATCTTATACTGACTGGTTTATGTCTTATCTTAAAGGTAGAAAACAAACTGTTAGTGTTGATAATATTTTATCAGATTACATGTCTATGACATGTGGGGTTCCCCAGGGCAGCATCCTGGGTCCTCTTTTATTTTTGTGCTATGTAAATGACATGAGAATTAGTATAGATCAAGAATGTAAACTTATTCTGTATGCCGATGACAGTGCAATTCTTTTTGCTCACAAAAATCCAAGTATTATTTCTCAAAAACTTGGACAAACACTAGAGTCTTGTTCATCTTGGCTTGTAGATAACAAATTGTCACTTCATCTAGGAAAGACTGAATGTCTTATTTTTGGTTCCAAACGTAAACTAAAACAAGTTAAAGAGTTCAAAATTGTTTGTAATGGACATACTATTGAATCCACAAAATATGTTAAATATCTAGGTTTAAATATTGACGATTCTTTGTCAGGTGAATCTATTGTTAATTGTATTCTTACAAAGGTGAATTCACGTCTTAAGTTTTTGTATAGGCAAGCTAATGTTTTAGATTTTAGGACTAGAAAATATTTATGCTCAGCACTAATACAATGTCACCTTGATTATGCATGTTCTTCTTGGTACCCGAGCCTGAACAAGTGTTTTAAAAATAAGCTTCAAATTTGTCAAAATAAAATTGTTAGATTTATACACGGTATGGGACCTAAAGATAGTGTCAATAATGTTATTCTTGCTAATATGTCTTTACTAAATGAGAAAACAGAAATAAGCAATTACGTCTTAATCATGTTTTTAAAATTGTTAATAACCAGTGCCCTTCATATATGATAGAAAATTTTATACCTGTTCGAGACATTCATTCTTATTCAACTCGGTCGAATCAGTACAATTTTAGGGTCCCAAGAAGTTATGGGAAAGATAATGTAACTTTTTTTCAAAAAGCAATTAATGATTGGAATTCCTTGCCAACATACATCAAAAAAATTAATAAGATAGGAGATTTCAAAAGCTCTGTGAAGGCCCATTTACTAGAACAGTTAGGCTAGTAAATCATAATTAAATCCACTAGTATGACTAGATATTGATCTCATTTTTATTGTTTTCTTTTCAGCAAAGTTAATGGAAATACTAAAGTTTGATATTTTACGTAAATGACATCTTCCAGTTTCCAAAGTTTTGTATTTTTCAATGTTTTTGTGTTTTATATTGTATTTTATAGTAAATATATATCCAAGGACCCCATTGGAAATAAGCCTTCGGGCTTTCATGGGCAATCCGAGGTTATTGCACACTACTCTATACATGTTTCCACTTACGTCCTTACATTTTATTAAACTTGTAAATTGATATCTAGTCATAGGAAAGAAAGAGTTTTAGATTTTGTTTTTAGTTATAATATTTTATTATTTAATGAGCCGTCTGTGATATTTATGTCTGACAAACGTCCGAAATATTTTATTACAATTGTGTCATCAGTTTTATATAAAATGCTTATGTGTTTGTTTTATGTATACATGTATGTGTGTTTTAACCTGAATTAATATCTATCTATCTATCTATCTATCTATCTATCTATCTATCTATCTATCTATCTATCTATCTATCTATCTATCTATCTATCTATCTATCTATCTATCTATCTATCTATCTATCTATCTATCTATCTATCTATCTATCTATCTATCTATCTATCTATCTATCTATCTATCTATCTATCTATCTATCTATCTATCTATCTATCTATCTATCTATCTATCTATCTATCTATCTATCTATCTATCTATCTATCTATCTATCTATCTATCTATCTATCTATCTATCTATCTATCTATTATCTATCTATCTATCTATCTATCTATCTATCTATCTATCTATCTATCTATCTATCTATCTATCTATCTATCTATCTATCTATCTATCTATCTATCTATCTATCTATCTATCTATCTATCTATCTATCTATCTATCTATCTATCTATCTATCTATCTATCTATCTATCTATCTATCTATCTATCTATCTATCTATCTATCTATCTATCTATCTATCTATCTATCTATCTATCTATCTATCTATCTATCTATCTATCTATCTATCTATCTATCTATCTATCTATCTATCTATCTATCTATCTATCTATCTATCTATCTATCTATCTATCTATCTATCTATCTATCTATCTATCTATCTATCTATCTATCATCTATCTATCTATATCTATCTATCTATCTATCTATCTATCTATCTATCTATCTATCTATCTATCTATCTATCTATCTATCTATCTATCTATCTATCTATCTATCTATCTATCTATCTATCTATCTATCTATCTATCTATCTATCTATCTAATTTTAAACAAATCCGACTAAATGTCAACAGGTTGTTTTTTTGTACTTTCGGTTTCTATACAGCTATAATAATAAATATATAAATAATGTATTGTTTGCTTTTTTACCTATGAATTCACTTATTTTAGGTGGACTTTTTACTACATATATTTGAAATATACTTGTCAACAACTCCCAGCATTAAATTAATATTTGTTTACATGTTCAGTTTCTTAGCGTAGGTTACACCGAAATACCGCATCCGTTCTGTGTATTCATACTATTGTGTTCGAGGTCCTTATCCGAAGACTGACGGAAAGGGCCGAGTAGTTGCGATTCAAGGACCTCGAATACAACAAACCATGTATAATTATGTCTAGATTTGCTCTTATCAAATACCCATATTTTAGTTTTATTTTCACTAATTTTCAAACCCCATTTTCGTGAAAACTCATGCTTATGCTCTTCAAATATTGGAGGAAATAAAAGAATACAATAACATGTACATAGACAATAAATTTATATCATCCTTAGAAAGTTGTGAGAAATCAATACAAGAAGATATATGTAATAGTAAGAGCATCGTAACACGAGGCTATCTGATTTGTACGAGGGGGCGTAGCCCCCGAGTATTAATCAGATTGCCGAGTGTTTTGATGTTCTTTGTCTTTTGTATCATAGTCAAACATAAAAACACGTTCCCTGTTGTCACAATATGAAACCCAGTAAAGTGTAACCAATGAGCGAGCATCTGAATATGATATTTCTATTGCTGTCCCTTTCCCTGCCGTCACAATAAGTAAACCCAAGCAAAAATGAACCAACCAATGGGCATGCTCGGGAGTGCGGGTAACTAATACTAGCACCCCAGTTAACGCACTGTGCATGTATATGTATACGATTTCAATCAGACACATTTTCAACAGATAGGTCCAAAAATTATGATACGACATAAACAAATAAAATAAAAAGAAGGGGCGGGAGTTCTTCTTCTACTTCTTCTTACAATTATTATTATTATTATTATTATTATTATTATTATTATTATTATTATTATTATTATTATTATTATTATTATATTATCATCATCATTATTATTATTATTATTATTTTTATTATTATTATTATAATTATTATTGTTGTTAATTAATTAAATAAACGTCAATAAAGGGATACACAGGCAAAATAATGACAAAAATACAAAAATAATCTTCTGTACTCAAATCACCCTAAAATGACTTTTCCTAAAGTCCCAGCATGAATTTCTATATAGATTCTATATATTTTGGGTTTGAAGCTTAAATATATTTATATATGTTGAACGAAATTTGGTCGCCAACAGAATCGCCGAATAGTTTAAAAACAAGTAATGTGATTTGAACAAACCCTGGAAGTTACTATAACAGGTATTGCAGATATTGTATGATTAAAACAAGTCTAAGTAATTGATTTGACATGTTCTTTAACGTTTCCAGAGTACACAGTGACAACTATTGTGAAATCCTAGCGCTCTAACCTGACCCACGCGGGTCAAGTTAGGAAAACACCATTTTATTCTTTATATGGAGAACAGTTTTGTTCTTTTGACTGTTTAGTGTATTCGTTTTGATGACATTTACAGAATAATGAATGAAAAATTAAAAACTAAGAAATTAAAATTTTGCCTGTGTCTCCCTCTAGATCTCTACTCTGGCCTTTCATTTTAATTGATAACATTTATTTGAAGAAAAACCAATATATTTAATCATTTACATTGACATGCAGTCTTTTGTTAAAAAAAAGGTGGTGAAGCAATTCTTATTGTTGGCACTTACTTGATAATTTGATTTAGACAGGTAAGGAGGCATGTCGAACTTATGAATAGAATACTTCCATGTGTCAAAATAAAGTAACAGGATTTAACAAATTAAAGTAATTAGATATATCCGGAATGCAATTTCACATGTCCTTTTGTTTTTCTATAAAAACGCCAATTTCTAAATATATGATCCATATGGGCAACTGGAGGCGAGTATAAATAAACTCAAATACAGAAATAATTGTCTGTAATAACAACAAGAAGAAAACAAATTCAACTCGGAACTTAACAGAATAAGCTTAGGGTAAATATGTATCACAATTGCTTTATGGCTAAGATTAAACGTTATCCGGATTTTATGTCATTAATAATTCTCATTTTTTTGTGGAAAAATATTCTTAATTAAAAATATTTCTTCACATAACTGTGAAAACTCCTTTTTTGGAATTAAGTATATTTTTAACGGATTTAATAGTGCAATTCTACGAGTATCCTTTAAATGAAGTCGGAAAGTCATTAGTATAATAAGCATCATTTGAAATATGGGGCTAGTTTTGACATTTAAGTTCCAATAATTGAAAGCTTTAAGACCATACTTAAAGTTACATAAATAGTTGATTAAAATTTATTTGTTTATCTTATAGGATTCAAGAACTGTATTGTCAAACAGAAACATGAGCACGAGTACAGAACAAAAGCAGTTATTAAAATGTGGTATCTGCCTATACAAAACTGTAAACAGAAGCCGTTTAATAAGGCACACTAAAATGCATACTGACGGTAAAACAATTCAATGCGATATTTGTTATCAACTGTTCTTATATAACAGTTTTCTTAAAACGCATATGCCAATACACACAGGAGAGAAGCATTATCAATGCGGGAAATGTGACAAAACCTTTTCTAATAAAAGAAGTCTTTTGACACATATGGTTGTGCACACAGGAGAGAAGAATTTTAAATGTGAAATATGTGACAAATCATTTGGTCGCAAAACGCATTTAAAAACACATATGAGAATGCACACAGGAGAGAGGAATTATGAATGTGAAATATGTGACAAAGCATTTGGTTGCAATGGCCACCTAAAAACACATATGATAGTGCACACAGGAAAGAGGAATTATAAATGTGAAATATGTGAAAAAAACTTTCTTTATATTAGCACTCTAAAATCTCATATGACAGTGCACACAGGAGAGAACAGTTATAAATGTGAAATATGTGACAAAGCCTTTCCTTATATTAGCACTCTAAAATATCATATGAGAGTGCACACAGGGGAGAAGAAATTTAAATGTGAAATATGTGACAAATCATTTGGTCGCAATGATTATCTGAAAAACATATGACAGTGCACACAGGAGAGAAAAATTATAAATGCAAAATATGTGACAAAGCCTTTCCTTATATTAGCACTCTAAAGGATCATATGAGAGTGCACACAGGAGAAAAGAATTTTAAATGTGAAATATGTGACACAGCATTTGGTTGCAAGGATTATCTGAAAAAACATATGACAGTGCACACAGGAGAGAAAAAATATAAATGCAAAATATGTGACAAAGCATTTGGTCGCAATGAGTACCTGAAAAAACATATGAGAGTGCACACAGGAGAGAGGAAATATAAATGTGAAATTTGTGACAAAGCCTTTAATCAAATTAACAATCTAAAAACTCATATGATAGTACATACAGGAGAGAAGAATCATAAATGCGAAATATGTGACAAAGCGTTCGCTCATAGAAATAATCTAAGAAGTCATATGGTTTTGCACACAGGAGAAAAAAATAATTAATGTCAAATATGTGACAAGACATTTGCTCGTAAGTGTAATCTAAAAGATCACGTGATAGTACATACAGGAGTAAAACATTAGGAATATGTGACAAATCCTTTTATCAAAGTAACAAACTAAAATCTCATATAAGAGTGCACACAGGAGAGAATAATTGCTAATGTGAAATATGTGACAAAGCATTTGGTCACAAGACCTCTAAAACACATATGGCAGTGTACCCTGTGGAGAAGAATTAAATTTGAAAATTATTTGATAAAGGACATCCTCAAATGGATTTCTTAAAACTGATATGATAGCGCTCACAGACGGGAAGAATTGTTAATACGAAATTACGACAAAGTATTGTAAAACCGCACTTTGGGACCAAACGCACTTTTGGGGGTCAAAATCGCGAAATCGACACCAAAGTGCGTTAATATGCTACATATCAACGTATTTTGGGTTCCAGAATTGTGAAGGTATCAATGTAGTTATCCTAATATACCGAGTTCTGGCTCTTGTTCGAGTTCCGACATTGAAATATTTATACATAATTGTGCAATTTTACTAAAAGCAATGTACATTCTGATACATGTATGTTTATTTCTTAGCTGTAAATGGTTCTGTTTTCAATTTTACCACTTTAAGTATCTAAATATAAATGACAACATAATAAACTTCTTAAGTACATGTATTATTTTACCATTAAATGTCGCGGGCAACATATAGAAATTGTTGGAAAAAGCCAAGAACATTTTGACTTGAGTGGCCGGTAGTGTCCATGTTTTGATTACACTTTATCCCTCGTTTGCCTATAAAAATCGAAGAACAGAAAGTTAATTGCAACATTTTTTTCGAATTGTTGTGAAATTATACAAAAAGCTGTGGGAAAAATCAAAGCCCTTGACCTTTTGTTCCATAAGGTATCGCGACGAGATTTTAAAAAATCAGACAGGACTCTTTAACATAAGGTACCAATCATGTTATTTTATGATAGTAACTTAACATAAATTATTAAGTAAATTTAAAGTTTTCTTCAATATGCTTTAATATCTCTACAACGACTTGCTTTTAATGTGTGGCCGTTTGGATGCCTTCCTGAGACAAAAATAAACTGATATGAGTACCATTTATTTTTTCGTGTTTTCCTTACATTACTATAAACGTGTTTGAAAGTATTCATGCCATAATTGTACGTGCATTTATGTAAATCCGCACTTATGTTGGAAATATGTGATATGTTATCTAATGTATCATTTGTTATGCACTTATGATAGAAATATGTGTCACATGCAAATTCTACAAGGATAGGCACATAAGTTAATGTGTAAGACTTAAATGATATGTTATCTAATGTATTATTACCCACAATGCGCATCCTACATATTCATACTGAGAGGGCCACTAATACTTTGAAAGAAATATTTGAATATAAAACATATTTATAATGCATTGTAAATTGCACATTGCAACCCTCAGACTATAACACATTTAAATAATCTATCGTGTACTAAAAACATTTCGCTTACTTTGTTACTTATTTTAAGATTTACAATTGCCATTAAACTACAAGATATTTATTTTAAAATAAGTATGAATTTTATGACCCCAAAGTGTGACGTCTTCCTGATGTTTAAGAATGCATATGTACCTGTGAAACGCACTTTGGGGTTAAACTATAACACAATAGTGGGTAATGCACCTTGGGATTGGACCCCAAATTGCGGTGTTACAAAGTTCCTCATATTGGTAATCATAAAACTTATATCGCAGTGCTCCAAAGAGAGAAAATAAATAAACACAACATTTGTGACAAACATTCTTTTAAAGTAATAAACTAAACTAAAAGTTTTTGTTATTACACACGTATCAAGCACGTGGAAACCATTTCCTAATGGAATTTCTCTTAAACATATATATACAAAGAAGAGAAGTAAATTCCATGTCATTTGTTTTAAACCATTTTCTTTAAGACGAAAAAACAGATGCGGAATATTTTCACAAAGTGTAATTGATTTTTTATATCGATCATGCTTATATCATGTACCATAATTGATGTATTGTGTAAATAACGATTGTATTATTACAGAATACTGATGTTTTTAATGAGCCGCGCCTCGACAAAACCAACATAGTGCGTTTGCGACCAACATGGATCCAGAACAGCCTGCGCATCCACACAGTCTATTCAGGATTCATGATGTTTGATTACCAACCCTATCACAAGTAAAGAAACTGATGGCGAACAGCGTGGATCCTGATCAGACTGCGCAGATGCGCAGACTGGTCTTGATCCATGCTGGTCGCAAACGCACTATGTTGGTTTTGCCATGACGCGGCTCAGATGCAGTTCAAGATACATTTAAGACAGGCGTGCATTAATTGTTAACACGCTGGCGACATTTACTTTATCATACAAAATACATAAGATATAATTAGCGCATAAGCTGGAAACGTTGTTTTGCTTAATTGTATTGAATGACTTCACTGCATTTGTACATTGTTAATTGTGTATTTTAAATTGTGTTATTTTAATTTATTTAATCGGAGTATCATTTTTTTGCTTTCATTGGAGTTTTTGTTTGAACTCTGTGTGTATTGTATTGTTCCTTGATATTCCATATTGTCATGTTTTATAAATTGTAAAATTTGCTAATAAACGAATTAACATTAAAGCCACATTGTATCTTCATCCTTTTATTTCTGTTGGATTTTATCAACAAGTTTCTATTTACAGAAAATCGGTCATATCTAAAGATAATAGAATAATGCCATTAAGAACGGATACTGAGATAGGAAACCAGAAAATAATTGTTTTCCTACGTGGCTTGATTTATAATAGAACAGGTAACTTGCTGGTACTGATTCCTGACGTGCTTTAATATAATAGGACAGGGAAGCAAAAGAACCTCCGATGAAGAGCAGGCAAATTTATTACCTTTTTTAGTACTTACATCAAAAGTTTTACAAACCATCACTTTCGTTACCGCTAATATAGCTTTGCGATCATGCCCTAAGGGACTGCTCTTTGGGCTTCTATTCAGATATTCATGTTAACCTTGATACAGTGGACAATTGTCTATAGCGGTCATCTAATTCAGTCTACTTGGTGACCATAGGCTTGTTAGAATGTATTGTATTCTTCAACATTTGAATTATTAACATACACCATATTTCAGGTAAATGTTTCCAATTCAAATTGTATTTATTTTTCCAAGGTAAGTCTAGTACTTTTCCTCTATGTTTGCAAATATTTGCGACACATATATTTTGCTCAAAGTATGAGAGTTTGGTAAACATATCTGCAAGTATAACTAGAATTAATATGATATTAAATCCTACCTATGATGCTG
Source organism: Ruditapes philippinarum (assembly GCF_026571515.1). Classification (NCBI taxonomy): domain Eukaryota; kingdom Metazoa; phylum Mollusca; class Bivalvia; order Venerida; family Veneridae; genus Ruditapes; species Ruditapes philippinarum. The sequence goes on along the minus strand of NW_026854502.1, from coordinate 4,809 downwards.
AAAACCCTTTATGATTTATAACAAGCACAAATTTTTCAGTATAAAAACTAGATATTTCTTGAAATTCGTAAATAATAAGTAAATGCGTGAATCAGATACCAATGAATTGGTGGTGTTCAACCTATCATCGAAGTATTCCAGTGTTTCCGCCATTTTGTTTCTCTCTAATCAGAATAATTATTTTCAAGTTATTTAAACGTGAAAATTTATCAAAATGTATATTAAAAAGTAAGTTTGGTTAATCATCGTTACTTCAGTTCTTATAAATAATCATTATATAATTTGTTTACTGATTTTTCTACATGATACTTCTGCCGGAAGTGTAATATAGTATAGAACAGTCGTTTTTTATTTTTCTTTAATGTCGAGCTTGGATGTGAAGATTCAGCTCAGCATTAAGCTTAATATTCGTTTTAATTATCTCTTTTGAATGTCGAGCTCGGATGTGAAGGTGGCTGGACATTCAGCACAACATTCAACTGGACATTCGTTTATGTCTCCTTTTTGAATGTCGAGCTTGGATGAGAATTTGGCACACATTCAGCAAACATTCAGCTCGACATTTCTTTTTAGCCGTTTTCTTTTGAATATGGAGCTGGAATGTGATCTGGCTAAAACATTTAACACAACATTCAGACATTCGTTGGCTAATACAGAGACATGGTTTTTATGGGTTATGTTTCTCACATGTTACATTATTTTAAAAAATTTTTTCAAGTGTTTGTAAAAATCCCTATGGCCCCCGATGACAAAAAACCCCAAAGCGTTTTTTCGACCACATAGATCAACCCCCTTCAAACCGGCAGTTGGGTCGATCCAAAGCTTTTTGCCCGTCCCGTTTTCCCCCACTTGTTTAAAATTTTAATGAGATGGGGAAGCGAACCAATGGATTTCCCGAGGACTGGCCCCCGGAAGCGGGAGGCTTTGGGCGGGTCCTGCCGGTCGCCCAAAACCCCCTATGTTGGGTTTTTTGGCGGGCTTTATAAAATAGTTTGTTTTTATCATATTAAAAAGGCTCGTTTCCTGAGGGGGCTGTGTATGATAACATTGGGCGTCTTAAAATATTAAAAGGAAAAAAAAAGGGGAAACCTTTTTTAAAAAAGAGTGTCAAAAAGAGGAAATTGGGAAAAATTTTTTTGGGCCCATATACCCCAGTTTGGAAATTGGGGGCCAAATTCCATAAAATCGAGGAGATAACGCCAACGTTCAAATGAAAATTATTGTATGGTGCGTTTATGCGTTGTATACTCGGAGTGGTTCCGTGTGTGCAATTATATCTATTAATTCTGTGTTTTTAAAGAACTTAAAATAAATCCCAATACTTCCCACAAGAAATAATTTAGTATGTGGATGCAACTAACTTGTCAAAAAGATTAAAACTAATTTTTTTCCTGGTACTTCTTATGGTCTTGTTACTGAAAGTAAAAGAGGCTCATGGGCTTTAAAGTTTGGTTTTTTCCTGATTGAAGCTTTATAGCATTTGTAAATGAGCCACCCGCTAGATTAAACAAAGTTTGCTGTGAAAAAATTAAAGCTTATTTCCCTTGTTTTATTTTAAATATTGTGTATTTTAATAAAGTAAGGTGGAAAATTTTGTATTGAATTTTTATTTTAAATTTATTTTTTGGTATTTTTTTGATTTTTAAAAAGTTGGGCATAAATTTATAAATGATAAAACTAAATTATACCACTTTTTCTTTGTTTAAATTTTAAGGGTACATTTATTGTGGTTAATTAGAATGTTTTCAAACAGGGTGACATGTTGTTACAGGAGGAAGCCAAATGTGCTAAAAACTAAGAAACTGGCAAAAATGCTTGTTACATTAACATTGTGATAAACTAATTTTTTTTAAAAACATAGACAATTAAAATTTACTAATAGTAATTAAAAATATGTATTTTTCGGCAAGTATTTTTAAAATTAGGCAGATTTTATAGTTTCCGCCTTTCTAAAAAAATAATGTTTAAAATTATTGGTCAACTAAGATTAAGGAACATATTGGAAACAATGAGAGAACCCCCCTTAAAAATTCCCTTTTTCAGCTGCCATTATTATTTTTGCCTGGGATTAAACTATATGGTTTTAAAAAAAAAATTAAAAATAAAAGCTGGAAAAGTGAAAAAAACTTTCTTATATTTTTATAATATAGGTTTAGTTATTATTTTTTTTTATGTACATTTTGTAAATGTTTGATGTTAAATAATTAAAAATTTTTAAGTTAAAAACACTAAAGCTGTTTCTTATTTTTAAATGAAAAAAATAGCTTGTTCTTGATTTATTTTATATTGTGTAAATTTAAAGTAGTAGTAAGGAAAATAGTTGTTGATGAATTTCAAAATTTAAATTTTTATTTTGTAAGATTTTTTCTGATTTCAAAATTTAGCATAAAGATAAATTTGGTAAATAAACAAAATTATTCCCGCCTTTTTCTTTTGTTAAAGTCTCAAGTACATTTTTAAATGTGGTCAATGTAAAGAATTTTTTCTCAAAAGGTGAAAATATTGTTTACAGAGAAAGGCCCAATGTGCTAAAAAAACCTTTTTACAACCAAGACAAAGAAACTGGGCAAAATGATTTGTTTTTTTAAAACAAAATCTGTGTAAATTTTTAAATCTTTTAAAAAAAACATAGAAAAAATTTAAATTAAAACAAAAATATTTTTTTAAAAAAAATATGAAAATTTTATTTTTCAAAATTTTTTTAAAAAATTAAAATTTCCAGATTTTTTATATTTTCCCCCTCTTTTTTAAAAATAATTTTTAATTATTGGTAAACTAACTAAACAATTGAAACATGAGAGAAAACCCCCTTAAAAAATCCCCTTTTTTCCCCGGCATTAAAAATTCGCCATTAAACAAATGTGTAAAAAATTAAAAAAAAGTGGAAAACGGAAAAAATTTTTTTTAAATTTTTATTAATGGAAATTTTTAAATTTTTTTTTCAAATTTTACTTTTTGTAAATTTTTTGATGTCAAACAATTAAAAAATTTAGTTAAAACACAACTTTTTTATTTTTAAATACTGAAAATTTTTAAAAAAAAAACTTCAGGTAACAAAAGTTATTTAATATTTAAATTTTTAAATTATTTGCCTTTTAGAAAATTTCAAGAAAAATTAAAGTAAAATTTTTACTTAAAATTTTTTAGAATTAATATATGTTTCTTTTAAATCATCTGCCAATAAACTTATTGTTAAAAAAATTAAAAAAAAGCTGAAAAAGAAAATTAAACTTTCTATTTTTGTAAAAAAATCGCAAAAAACAAAAGCAGAACACAAGCCAAGATATTAAAAAAAATTAAATTTTTGGAAGTTTTCCCACATACTTAAAAACAAAAATATTTTTTTTTTTTCCCCAAAATTTTATCTTAAAAATCAATTTTTTTTTAGAAAAAAATTTAACTTTTTTTTTCCATTTATAAACAAATTTTTTAAAATTCCAAGATTTGTGAAGCCCTCCATTTTCTGAAAAAAATCACGCATCACGCAAAAAGTAAAAAAAATTAAAATTTATCTTTAAAGAAATACAGGCTTTTTAGAAATTTTTAAAAGTAGTTCAAATCTTTTTAAAAACAAAAAAGAAAAAGCAGTAAAAACATTTTCCCCCTTGCAAAAATCCTAAACCGTTACACATGGATAAACTGACAAAATAAAAAAACACACAATTCAACATCATTAAAAGTGACCACAACATTAAAATAACTACCACTTTTTTTTAAAAAATAAAATTTCATTGAAAAAAACACCTTTGAAAAATCAATAAAAAAATAAGATTCCAGAAAAAAGAAAAATTCAAACAGCAAAAATAATAAAATAAAATAAAAAATAATAAAAAATAAAAAAAATAAAACAACAAATATTATAATAAAAAAATTTAATTGGGGGTTTTGGTTGTTTTTTAAAGGACATAGGGATAGAAAACTTTGTAAAAATTTTGACAAACACAAAACATTAAAACAATTATAATTTTACCTTTTTTTACGATAAATAAAAGCAAAAAACAAAAATGTCACAAATCACAATATTATAAACCTATTAATAGATCTTACTCGGCAATATATTTAATCTTTAACATTGCCCATTACTTTGTTAACAAAAGGGGGAAAGAAATTCTTATTTTTTGCACTTACTTTATAATTTGAGAGAATTGTAGAAGAACGTAAGCTTTTTAAAGAAACTTCCATTGCAAAATAGAGTAACAGTTTTTTAAAAAAAATAAATAAAAAGAATACTAGAATCCGGTAACATTACACTTTTCCTTTTTTTTAAAAATTTTGTGCTTTTAAAAACGTAAATTTTTCTAAAATATTTGAAAATAAAACTTTTAAAATTTTTCAAATAGGGAACAATAATGAAAATAACACTTTACTAGAAAATAATGAAAAATCAAACCAAAAAACGAATCTAAAATTTGTACTATAACATAGAAGAGATGAAAAGGCAGTAAAATTTAAAAAATAAAAAAACATGTGGTTTTAACCAAATATTAACAACAAATAAAACCAAATATTTTAATGAAAAGATAGTATTTAAAATTTTTTTAATTTTTAGTATTTAAAAAGGTTTATACCTGAAATGGGGATTTTGGGGATAATAAATCCAATATATAAAACAAAGGTAAAAAAATTATAGACCTATAACACTTCTAAGCGTTTGGAAAAAATTTTTTACCAGTATAAAATAATGGGCTTACTACTTATCAGATGAAAATAATATAAAAATAATAGTCAAGCAGGTTAAGGAAGGGGGTTAAACCACAGCCCAAAATTTTTTGTATGAAATCTTTTAAAAATTAGTTAAAAATAAAAAAA